>NC_052157.1:67672229-67941998 GCF_902713615.1 Scyliorhinus canicula
TCCACCCCCCCCCCCCCCCCCCCCCCCCCCCCCCCCCCCCTCCCCGGGCTCCCGGATCCTCCGACACCCCAAATATTGCCATCTCTGGACTCGGAGTCACCCTCCCTTCCAGGACCTCTGAAGTGACATCTGAGAATCCCTACCCAAATCCCCTCGGCTTCGGATACACCCAAATCATGTGTACATGATTCACCGGCTTCCCCCACACCACACCTGTCCACCACCTCCTCAAACAACCTACTCATCCGGGGCACAATCATATGATCCCTATGGACCACCTTGAATTGGATCAGGCTAAGCCTGGCACACAACAAGAATGAATTGACTCTCCTCAAGGGTTGATTTCCCTTACTCTTACAACTCCCCTCCCAACATTTCCTCCCACTTCCTCTTCACCTCCCCAATTGGGATCCCCTCCCACTCCATCAATTCCTTACATATTTCTCAGAACCTCCCCTCCCCCTGTTGTTGACCTCACCTTATCCTGCAGTCCCCTTAGAGGGAGGTGAGGGAAGCTTGGAACCTGCCTCCGGACAACGTCTCGTACCTGTAGGTACCGAAATCCGTTCCCACCCAGCAACTCAAACTCTTTCTCTAATCTCTCCAGACTCGGAAACCCCTCATCAATGAAGAAATCACCAAATCTCTCAATCCCTGCCCACTGCAACTTCCTAAAGCCCCCATCCAGCCACCACAGAATAAAATGGTGGTTGTCACAGATCGATGACCACACCGACGCCCCCTCCAGTCTCGTGTGCTGCCTCCATTGCCCCCATACTCTCAGGGCTGCCACTACTACAGGGGTTGTGGAGAACCAAGCTGGCGAGAACGGCAGAGGTGCCGATAACAAAGCCTCCAAACCCGTATCCTTACAGAATGCCTCCTCCACTCGCTCCCACATCGACCCCACCCCCACTACCCACTTCGTAACCATCGATATATTCGTCGCCCAGTAATAATTAATAAAATTCAGAAGGGCCAAGCCCCCCATCCTGCGCCCTCATTCCAAAAGGTCCTTCCTCACCCACAGGGCCTTACCAACCCATACAAAACCCGGCTCATCGCGTTCATTTTCCCCTGCGGAGGTCCCCTTTTATTCGCTCAACCGCCCTGCCCAAATATTCTAACCAGATTCGATTGGTCCTTACATTTGCCACCGGTGCCTGATATAACAACCGGACTCAGTCAATGAATCCCTGCCCGAACGCAAAACTTCCCAGAATATCCCACAGGTATTTCCACTCTACCCGATCAAAGGCCTTTTCTGCTTCAATGGCTACCACCACCTCGACGTCGCGCCCCTCCGCTGGCATCAGTATCACATTTAAGATCCATCTAATGTTGGATATCAGGTGACGTCCCTTCACAAACCCCCTCTGGTCCACCCCTATCACCTCTGGGACACAATTCTCTATGCGCGTGACCAAGGTCTTTGCCAGCAATTTCGCATCCACTTTTGAAAGAGAGATCGGCCTATACGATCCACAGTTATATGGATCCTTATCCTGCTTCAGAATAAGTGAAATCGATGCCTGCGATAACGTTAGGGGGAGCACTCCCAGCAACTTAGACTCATTAAAAGCCTTTACCAGGAGTGGCCCCAGCAGTCCGGAAAACATTTTGTAGAACTCAACCAGGTAATCATCAGGTCCTGGATTGCCTCGCTCCCCAATCCGTCTATAATCTCCCCAAGCCCGATTGGGCCTCCCAAGCCTTCCACCAACTCCTCATCTATCCTCGGGAACGCTAGCTCTCTCCTCTCTCCCCCCCCCCCCCCCCCCCCCCCAGGCTGGGGATTCCGATTTGTATAGTCTACTATAAAATTCCTGAAACACATCATTCACATCCGCCGGATCCACCACCTGTATCCTTGACTTTCCTAACTTCTCTCGCTGCCTCCTGCTTCCTCAGCTGCTGCACCAACATCCTGCTGGCGTTCTTCCCATATTCATGCACCGCTCCCTTCACCCTCCTCAGCTTCCACTCTGCCTTACCTATGAACAGGAGCCTAAATTCCATTTGCAGTCTCTGACGCTCCTTCAAAAGCTCCTCATCCAGAGACTCCGCGCACCTCCTGTCCACCTGTAAAAGTTCACCTCCCAGCCTGTCAAACTCCGCCCGTTTAGCCTTCTCCTTATGGGCCCGAATCAAAATGAGTTCCCCCCTGATAACCACCTTCAGTTCCTCCCATACCACCCCTGCCAAAATCTCACCCGTATCATTGATCCTTATGTATCCCCGAGTAGCCTCCCTCACCCACTCATACACCTCGTCAACGGATGTCATTAATATGGACATATCTGTGTCCACAATGTAGCCGTGTGCACAGCGCGCTGAGCAGCCAAGATGAGGTGGATCTGGCTAAGGTGTCCAGGAGGTCCGATATAAAGATGCCCCGAGTGCAGGGAAATGTCTAATAGACAATCATTAGGGTGGTTTGCTGTATGATGTTAAGCACCAGAAATCTTTGGACCAATTTTCCTTTTGGGCGATAATGGAAAACATGCAATATAAGATTGGTCACTCATTGTATCTTTGCTTCTTTTCAATGTCACATTCTCCTCAGCAGGGTCGTTGGCTTACTCTTCCTTATTCTCCCGTTTTCATCAATCCTTCCACATCTCAATAAGATCCACTGCTCTGGTTCTCCTTCTTCCTCTTTTCATTTGTCCTCAATTTCTCCTTCAATTTTTACAACATTATCAGCTCTTCATTTCCAATACTCCAAACTCAATTATCTTTCTGGTGCTAACTGTTTTTAGAAACCCTTTTCATTTTTTAACTTCTGCTTTTGACCTAACCCACATATTTGTCTTTCTGTCCATTCAGCCGATTCTGAGCACCCGCCATCAACTTTTCATTTTAACAGCTGTTCTTCCCCTCTTAAGCGCCTCTTTCAGAGTCCCATTCTCACATTCATGGAGTGCAAACTAAACTCTAGTGACTGGACTTGATATGTGATCAGCCTTATGCTGATGCTGTTGGACTTCCAGTGCCTACTCAGAACATTAGTCCATCAATCATTCATAAAATGTATGTCACTCATGCCCCATTATACACCTGATCTCCCTTTACAGTCAAGCTAGTGGTAGGTACAATCTGGAGGAGCGCATAATGAGCTGGCAGCTCGATGGAGCTCAGAGCTAACATTAGCCACCTGGATTTAGTCACCAAGGCATTTCTTAAATGTGCATGTTTGGCTCTCCCAAGGTCACCCGAAGGAATGGAGACTAATACAACGACTGTATTCATAAAGGCTGGGACTATATTGATGAACAGAAACTGTACCTGTGAGGCTACCAACTCAATCGGATCAGGAAAAGGCACTTTTCAAATAAACTCTATTAAAGGTACATATTAATGTAATGTAATAGAACTTGCCAGATTCTTTTCATTTTGTCAATGGAAGCAAATGTGCCAGAATTCAATAAATAAGTGTACATGAGGATAGGTCATTGGGATAATGAGTTAATTATAAGACTGATGGAGATCAAGGAGGGTGCTGTAAAAATGTAACTTCTTCATTTCAATGATGAGTAATCCACAGACGGAAATGCCAGTTAAGTTTTCAGGGGAGGTCATTTCACTGACTTTACATGGGATCTTGTCAAGGAACTGTTGCTTTATTTACTCTGATAACCCTTGGTTGGCCTCAAGGTTGTGTTTATTCCTTCATGGGGACGTGGCTTTGCTGACGAGACCAACATTTATTGCCCATCCCTAATTGTCTTTGAGAAGATGATGGTGAGCTGCCTTCTTGAACCACTGCAGTCCATGTGGTGTAGGTGCACCCACTGTGCTGTTAGGGAAGGACTTCCAGGATTTTGACCCAGCGACAGTGAAAGAACGGTGATGTCTTTTCAAGTCAGGATGGTGAGTGACTTGGAGGGGAACCTCCAGATGGTGGTGTTCCCAGGTAACCTCGCCTTGTCCTTCTAACTGGTAGAGGTCATGGATTTGGAAGGTGCTGTTGAAGGTGCCCTGATGAGTTCCTGCAGTGCATCTTGTAGATGGTACACATGGCTGCCACTGTTCTTCAGTAGTTGAGGGGGTGAATATTTGTGGAAAGGGGAGCAATTAAACGGGGCTGCTTTCCTGGATGGTGCCGAGCTTCTTGTGTGTTGTTGGAGCTGCACTTATCCAGGCAAGTGGGAAGTATTCGATCACACTCCTGACTTGTGCCTTGCAGATGGTGGATAGTCTTTGTGGAGGGTCAGGAATTGAGTTACTCGCCACAGTGTTCTCAGCCTTTGACCTGCTCTGGTAACCGCAGTCCATAAATGGCTGATCAAGTTCATTTTCTGAACAATGATAACCCCCAGGATGTTTATAGTGCTGATTGAATAACAGAAGTTATTGGATGAATGAAGGAATTGCATTGCGAGTGCTGCTTTGGCTGAGTGAGTGCATTTTGGGGTTGGGGCAAAAATAGGGAGTTGGGTAGATCTGGGTGAAGGTGAAACTGGCAGCTGAGGCTACAAGGGAGACAACTGACCAGTAAGTCGCTCGGCAGCCAAGTCGGAGAGAGAAGTTCCAGACAATGCAGGGGAGAGGGGAACAGCTGACTGGTAAACCAGCAGATTGCAACTTGGGAAGGTTAAGAAGCACTATCTCGCTCACTGAAACTGACAAAATTCCAACTGGGAAAAAAACAAGGTGCCATCACAGGAAGGCTGTGATTTGATTGGCTGATAGGGAAACTGTTAAATGTGAAAACCCACTTTATTACAGTTTATAAATTGCTTTCAGACAGAGGCAATATGGTGTAATAGAAGTCCCGTCACCAGAATTCCTTTTATTTACAAACCCAACAGCTGAACGAGCATGGCCATTCAGTCTGCTGTCTACACCGGGAGTGCCGAGGATCTGACAGTCCCTGTTATATATACACAGAAAGGGGTTCCCTGATTGGGCCACTAATCAGGGAACTCATTCTAATTGGCCAATCTCAAATGCCTGGCCTAAGTCATTGCACCCCTCTCCCTAAAGTCTGAGGAGCCCCCATGGTCCTCGTGACTCATGGGACTCCTGCTTTGTTTTTGTGCCGGGTCTGGATCCTCCACTTCGGCCTCCAACATAGGGGGGGTATAATGGCTAAGCGCCCGTCTTTTCCGATGTGAGCGCTTGAGGGGCCGTTCGGCCCTTTCCTCCGGCGGCAGGGGTACAGCTGCGGCATCATCCATGGTGTCCAGATCCGAGTCCGATGTCCTCACCAATGATGTTGGAGGGGCGTGAATAGTTTGTCGGGGAGGACTCTCCACGGACCTTGCTATGCTGGTTTGAGTCAGCTTCAGAGGAGGAAACGAATCTGAGGCCCTCACCTGGTCCAGGTATTTCTTTATTACATGTTTTCCCACACGTATCTCATATGACACAGGTCCCATTTTGGCTTTGACTGTTACTGCTGCCCATGTGGGGCCATTCGCATAATTTCTGACCGATATATTTTCACCCGTGTTGAACTGTCTTCCTTGGCGAGTGTTGGCGTGGCTCCCGCATTGGGCCTCTTGGTGTCGCTCTATTCTGCCACCTAAATTCGGGAACAGTAGACCCAGCTGGGTGGACATCTGCCCATGAGTAGCTCCGCCGGTGCTATTCCCGTTGTGGCGTGTGGGGTTGTTCTGTAGTCAAATAGACAGCGCGACAGTTTGATGTCCAATGTTGCTGCTGACTGTTTCTTCAACCCGACTTTAAGGCCTGGACGGCTCTCTCCGCCAAACCATTCTATGCCGGGTGGTATGGTGCCATCCTTATGTGCCGAATGCCATTCGACTTCATAAATTTTGTGAAGTCCTGGCTGCTGAAAACCAATCCATTATCTGGAACTAACACCACCAGGATACCATGAGTTGCGAATGAGGTGCAAAGTTTTTCGATGGTAGTTGTTGAATTTGCAGAGTTCATTTTATAGACATCCAGCCATTTGGAAAGGGCGGCTACTATTATAAAATACATTGAACCCATAAACGGGCCTGGAAAATCGACATGAAGTCGTGACCATGGTCTATCTGGCCATTCCCATGGGTGCAGCGATGGCACCTTCTGCCCTTGTTGGTATTCTTGGCACCGACCTAACCATGCCGCTATGTCTGTGTCCAGGCCTGGCCACCAGGCATAGCTTCTGGCCAGCATCTTCATGTTTGAGACTCCAGGGTGCCCATGATGCAGTTCAGCCAGTATGGCTCGACGGCCTTGACTTGGAACTATTACTCAAGCCCCCCCCAATAGCAGGATCCCGTCTTCCACGGTTATCTGCTCTCTTCTGCTCCAATAAGGGTGGAATTCCGCCTGGACCAGTCTTTCCATCTTCCCAGTTAGCACCTTGTGTTTCATCTTTTGATAAAACTGGGTCCCTGGGGGTCCATAAACGGATGTTTTGTGCAGCCACTGGAAGGGTGTCCAGGAAATGTAACGTCATCACAGTTTCCTCTATTTTGGGTACTAATGGCGGGGCGTCCGATAATGATAGCCTGCTGAGCGCACAGCGTTTGCCACCCGAGTTCCTGGCCGATGCTCCAGTTGATACTGGTACACCGCCAGTAAGAGGGCCCAGCGTTGGATCCGGGCTGAAGCTGTTGGTGGTATTGCTTTGTCTTCTGTGATTATAGTGAATTTGCACACGTACAAGTACTGGTGAAATTTCTTCACCGCGAGGATCACAGCCAGTCCTTCCTTTTTGATTTGGGCGTACATTTGTTCTGCTGCTGCCAGCATCCTGGAAGCAAACGCTATGGGTCGTTCCTGTCCATTTTGCCCTCTGTGTGTCAAAACTGCACCACCGACATATGGAGATGCGTCGCACGTGTGCACCAACTCTTTCCTGGGGTCGTAGTGTGCCAAGACATTCTCTGACAAAAGCTTTTCTTTGAACTTCTTGAAAGCCCTGTCTTGGCGGGCGGACCACTCCCAGGCTTGCTCCTTTTTTAGTAATTGGTGTAGGGGGTCCAAGATGGAAGCTCTGTTCTCATAGCCAGTTTCGTCCCAATAAGCTTGGCCCCATACCTTTCACTACCATGAATGGCAGCCTAACGAGTTGCTCTCCAGAAGCCACAGGTACATGCGTTGTGCCCAATAGTCTCAGTCGTTCCTCAGTTTTGCCGAGGTCCTGGTTAGGGATAAGGGTAGGAGTCCAGTGCAAATCTTATTGAATACTGTTTCCCCAATCACTGATACGGCTGCTCCAGTGTGTCTTCCATCAGTTGGGACGTCCATTCAACCTTATGGGTAATTTAATGGGTTTTGATTTCACCATCGTTACACAATTTAGTTGTTCCTCATTGGAGGTAGCTGGGGCTTCAAGGGTGTGCATTCTGCTGTACCCCGGTCTATGTGACCTTCTCCAAGGTGATGGTTTGGGGCTTCTATTTCTCCTTTCTGGCTCCGATCTCTTGCAACAACTACAATATTTTGCCGGGTGAAAGGCTGCAGGGGTTTCCGTCTGTCTGGACTTAATTTTCCCTTGCTTGGGAAGGTTTCTGCGAGTGGGCCTGGTTAACTTAGTATCCGAGTCATTCCTGAGGGTGGCTATGCAGTGGCCTTTCCCCCAGCTGTAGTCCCTTAACTTACTTTCACTGGTGTGAGCATCGACCTCCATCCGAGAACCCTGTAACTCATGCGCTCCGCTTGCCGTTTTTTCTAAGGACAAAGCCAGCTGCAATGCTCGTTTGCAATCCAGCTCGGCCTCTGCTAACAGACTTTCTGTCTTGCTAAATTATTTATTCCACATACCAAACGGTTTTGGAGCATCTCATTTAGCGTCAGGCCAAATTCGCAAATCTCTGCTAATCGCCTTAATCTTGTTAAAAAGTTTGTAACTGACTCCCCAGTGTCTCGGAATGCTGAGTAAAACCGGAACCTTTGCAGGATCAGAGGTGGCTGAGGGTCATAGTACTCTTTTACTAAGTCCGTCAATTCCTGGAAAGTTTTCGTGTCCGGTGCCTCCGGAAAAGTGAGACTGCGCATAATCGCAAAGGCTGCTGGCCCACACGCTTTTCATCCAGAATTATATCGTTTGCTCTGGAGAGAAGTACTTCATCCACCCTGTATATTGGGCCCAGTCTTCCACTGCAGGGTCAAAAGAATCCAACTTCCCAAATAAAGGCATTTTGCCTGTCAGTGGCTTACCCTCAATATGCAGCAGCTGCTGACAAGCAGGTTTCTTCAGGTCGTTCCGTTTTCCTCGTCGCCACTGTAATAAGTCCACGGAGGCAGAAGTCCTGTCACCAGAATTCCTTTTATTTACAAACCCAACAGCTGAACAACCATGACCATTCAGTCTGCTGTCTACACCGGGAGTGCAGAGGATCTGACACTCCCTGTTATATACACAGAAAGGGGTTCCCTGATTGGGCCACTAATCAGGGACCTCGTATTTTAATTGGCCAATCTCAAAGGCCTGGCCTAACTCATTACATAAAGAAAGATTTAGAAAAAGTAGTTTAGAAAATACAAAAATTGGGTTTAAAAATACAAATCAAAAACTAATTAAATAAAAGAGATGGAGAGTCAAGTGATGTGGTGTATCCGCATGATGTGGGAGCTGCTGAACCCCATTGTGGTTCCCAGTGACCATGTCGTAGTAAGTATTGGTTGCTTGAGGAACTAAGGCTCAGAGTTGATGAGCTGGAGTCTGAGTTTCGGATATTGCGACACATCCGGGAGGGGGAGAGGTACCTGGACACTGTATTCCAGGAGACAGTCACACCCCTTAGAATAACTAACTTAAATTTGGCTAGTGGTCAGGGACAGGAGGGTGTGGCTAGGAGTGAGGCAGATAGAAATCCAGGAGGTCGGGTTGCAGGAGCCTCAGCCTTTAATCCTGTCCAACAGGTTTAAGATTCTTGCTCCCTGTGTGGACAGCACAGTGTCACAGTGGCTCGCACAGTTGCTTCACAGCTCCACGGTCCCAGGTTCGATTACCGGCTTTGGTCACTGTCTGTGTGGAGTCTGCACATTCTCCCCGTGTCTGCCTGGGTTTTCTCCGGGTGCTCCGGTTTCCTCCCACAGTACAAAGATGTGCAGGTTAGGTGGATTGGCCCTGATGAATTGCCCTTAGTGTCCAAAAAGGTTTGGTGGGGTTACTGGGTTGCAGTGAAAGGTGGTGGCATGGGCTTAAGCGGGGTGCTCTTTCCAAGGGCCAGTGCAGACTCGATGGGCTGAATGGCCTCCTTCTGCACTGTAAATTCTATGACAGCAGTAGAGACTGCAGGGAGGATGAGCAAACTGACCACAACACCATGGTACAGGGAGCCATTCAAGTGGGGGAAGAGAAAATAAATGTAGTCAAAGTCAGGGATAGTATAGTTAGGGGCATTAACACTGTTCTCTGTGACCAGGATCAAGAATCCCAAAGTTTGTGTTGCCTACCTGGTGCTTGGGTTCATGATAGCTCATCTGGGCTGCAGAGAAACTTGGAGTGAGAGGGTAAAGATCCAGTTGTCGTAGTCCATGTTGGTACCAACAACATAGGGAGATCAAGGACAGGTGGTTCTTGATCAGTGGGTATGAATAGCTAGAAGCTAAATTAAAAAGCAGAACAAAAAAGGTAACAATCTCTGGATTACAACCTGAACCACGAGCTAATTGGCCCAGGGTCAATAAGATTAAGGAGGTAAATGTGTGGCTCAAAGATTGATGTGGGTTTGAATTCATGGGGCTTTGGCACCAGTGCTGGGGAAGAGGGGATCTGTTCTGAAGGGACGGTCTTCAGTTCAATCATACTGGGACCAGAGTCCCAGTGAATCTACGTAACTAGGGCTGTTGGGAGGGCTTTAAATTAAATAGTGTGGGTGGGGGGGGGAGGGTTCAGATGTAGGGGAAACTCGAAAACCCAATTTAAAGGAGGAGGTAAGAGTGCAGGTTAGCAATGTGGTAGATGGTTACCAGAAAATAACAGTGAGGGACAGAACAGGTATTTATGCACCAAGGAATTACAGAGGAGTAGGGAAATCTAACAGTAAAACAAATTAAAAAGCTTTGTATCTAAATGCAAGAAGCATTCGTAACAACCTCAATGAGCTACTGGCATAAACAGAAATAAAAGGTTATGACTTGGAGGGAATCACTGAAACGTGGTTACAGGGAGACCAGGTCTGGTACTTGAATATCCAAGGGTACACAGTATTTTGGAAAGATAGGGGGTGGCGTAGCCCTGCTGGTGAGGAAAGGGAGCAGTGCTGTAATGAGAAATGACATAAACACTGGAGATCAAGATGCTGAATCAGTCTGGGGTAGAAATAAGGAATAACAAAGGGAAGAAGTCCTTGGTAGGAGTAATCTATACGTCCCCAAGCAATAGTTCTACAGTGGGGCGCAGTATAAACCAGGAAATACTGGGGGCTTGCAAGAAAGGTACGGCAATAATAATGGGTGATTTTAATATGCACATAAACTGGAGGAATCAAATTGGCAAGGGTAGCCTGGAGGCACAGTTCATTGAATGCATTAGAGATTATTTCCTGGAACAGTATGTTGGGGAACCAAAGAGGCAGGAGGCTACTCTTGATTTTGATATTCTGTAATGAGGAGGGATTAATTAATGACGTCATAGTTCAGGATCCACTCGGGAGTAGTGACCATAGTATGGTAGAATTCAAGATTCAGTTTGGGGGTGAGAAAGTGGTGTCCCACACTAATGTTCTGGAATTTAACAAAGGAAATTAAATAGGTTTGAGGACAGATTTGGCCCGTATGGACTGGGCAGGGAGGCTGAAAGTTAGGACAGCTGATGAGCAATGGCAGTTGTTTCAGGAGATATTCAATTCCTCATATACAGATATATTCAAAATCACAGTAAGATTCACATATAAGCTTCCCATTGGTCATTCTATATACCTCCTGACCTGGCCCTATATCCTAATTGGTCACTTTGCATTCCTCAATCCTGGGCCCCTCTCAGCCCAGCCTCCTTTTCACTATTCTCTCCACGAGGCTACCATCCCCCGAGCCATGCTTTGCTCATCCCTTTGTTCTCTGTCTGTGAACACATTACCCTCAGGGTCCTACTGTCCATCATATTCGTTTGCTCACTTCCTCATTCCCTCCTTTTATCATTTCATGATAACCCATCATTCCTAGCTGTAGTTATGGCCCCTCAGCTAAGAAAACTCGTTGCTGCATTTCTAAATCCTATTGCAGCACCTCATCGGCCGCTGCATGCTCGTGGATCCTAACAGTCAAGACTCTAGGGGCGGCTATCTGTTCCAGCGCACTCTGCATTTTACCCATCATGCATTTAAGGATGGCCAGGCCCACAAAGATGCAGGCAAGATAGTCAAGAACATACCGGTTCTGCATAGCAAACAACCGCAGTTGAGATAGTTCCTTTGTTATTGCCCTGAGGGCCCCCAAGGTCTCGTTTCCCAGGATGGTAAGGCCGCAAATAAAATAATTCCTATCGTTGACCACCAAGGAACCCCCCACACCCCCCAGTGTCAAGGCGCTCAGAATTCCCCATCCGGCTGAGTGGCCCCGGTTGGGTGCTAGGACCTGAGGTTTCTTCCAGCCTTCGCAAAATTTGGCTGAGACTGAACGGCGCGCCACTTTATGGTGCAGTATCCACTCAGTGGGGCAGGGGACTGTGGTGGGGACTAGAGTCCCGATAGCAATCTGGCGGGGAAATGGAGGTGACAAAACATTGGTGGCTGTGCCATTAAAGAAAAAGTAGTATCCCTGCTCCGTGTACAGGCTAGCATCACAATCAGTATATTGGTGAAGTAGGAATTCCCCAGTAGCCCAGTTCATCCAGCTTTGGAACGCCCCTTCGGGCCTCATAGCAATGCGGAACGCCCTAGACCCAACAGTGATATGGGAGACATTCGCCCAGCCACAAAGGAGCTGGAGGCCGGCGTTCAATGGAACACAGGTGGTGTTATGACAGATGCATTGGCCAGACGCCTGAGTGACGTGACACCTCCTATCCGTACAGGTGGGGAACAGACATGTTATATTTGTTTCCACCTCTACCAGCAAACAGCCGTACCTCTCACTGCTGAACAATTCTCGTACGACCGGGAATCTCTATTGGGAGTGAAGTGGCTAGGTATATACGCCCTCCACCGTCGAAGCTTATCATACTGTGAGTGGGAATTATCCCGAGGAAGGGGAAGGCGAATAGCTGGTGGGGCCGAACCCGGATCGTAAGGAAGAGTAACTTGCTCGGGCGGTGGCTCGGAACTCTGACAATGAACCACAGTTTGGGGAGTGCCCCAAAGCGGTGGAACAGAAAATAACCTAGACACCAATGTGGGGTTTGGGTAGCAGACAACCCGCCCCTGGCCATACAAGCGGTGGTAGATCTAGTAGAAGAGATTCATACTGCCCAGGTTTCCCTCATTCCAGGTCCTAAATAAATTAAATACATCTCCTGATAACCTACGTCTAGTAGTACCTCCCTCCGTACACAGCCCTTCCTCTGTCTTGTCCCTCTCTCTCACTCACAACCTCTTCCTACCCCCTCCTCACAGTCTGATTTTACCTGTAAGGCACCAAGGTTAACACATCCAAAATCAAATTTACATATACTCCAAACACAAAGCAATGTCCATGCAGTCTTCCCTTCCCATCGTTGGGACCGGTGCAATTGCTTCATAAGTCCTGCATGGTCCGTTAGCCGGATGACCTTCCATGAGTCGATACCACATCCTCGTATATGGGGGCAGCGAAGAACGTCACCTTTGCAGAGGTGAAATGTCCGGGTACTTCGGTTGGGGTTACAGATGTAGATGATATTCCCCTGTTCCATTTCCGCCGCTGATGTCACTCCAAGCGAGGTGATGCCGAAGATCACACAGGTGGTGTGTAGCCACCCCATCATGCTTCACACCTGTAAAATAGCGCTGGGGAAGGGAGGCAGGTTAGTGACCGACCTTTTACAGTGGTGGAGGTGGACCCAAACACTCCACCCCTCCACTTTAACTGCAGTGGGGGTGGTAAGGAGAACTTGGAAAGGTCCCACCCATCGTGGCTCTGACCCTTTCCGAGTCCAATTTTTGACCATGACATAACTACCAGGCTGCACTGAGAGCGAGCTATGTGATAGGGACGGTGACGAGTAAGCTGCGCAGACCTGGCCATGGAGCTCCTTGAGGGCGTTAGTGAGGGCTAGAACATAGTTAGTCCTTTCTTAGTCAGCTGGTGAAACTGGACCAATCTGGGAACAGACAGGTTCCAGGGTGTTCTAATGGGCCTGCCGTAAAAGACTCGGCAGGAGAGAGCCAGGCCGATCCTGCAGGTGTGACCTACAGCTGAATGAGGGCAACGGGGAGCAACTTAAGCCATGTCAGTCCCGTGTCTGCTCTTAATTTAGCCAATTTAGTTTTGAGGGTCTGATTGTGTCTCTCAACCAACCCGGCCGCCTGCGGTCTGTACGCACAGTCTAACTGCTGGCGTATGCCCAACTGGGAGAAGAACCCCTTGTTAATCCGTCCAATAAAATGAGGCCCGTTATCAGAACTTAACTGAGCCGGTATTCCATACATAAACACCTCAACACATTTTTATAGCCTCTGGCTCTCCGTCCTCTTCCGTCTGGTGCGATGGTCACCAGTATCGAGATGTCATCTTTGGTGAATAATGATGGGCCAAGCCTATCAGCAGCATCCGAGCCCTAGCCAGCGTACAACACATATTAAGGCATCCAATGATTGTGCAGTATACAATTATAATAACAAGTATTATCAATCCATGCATCAGGTAAAACCCCATGACCAAGCTATGAGAGATAACCCTGAGCTGAATCCGACTAGATAGATGGCCATCCTCAATACTACCGTGTTGCCCTTAGGATTTATATCCTTCTTATAGTTATACTGACTAGCAACTATCCCTCAGCCTTGTCATTCGTATTTACATGTCATGATTTGTAAACTGTGCAGGAAAATCAATGGTAAATGCATCCATCTCGCAGACCAGTGTTGATAGACCCTTTGTGATGTGCTTTCCTCAAGTCCAATCACCGTGAACCATAGCTGCCGCCGCCCAGGAAGGTAACACAATAGCTATTCCGGTTGTTCCACTACCTCCAAGGCATCTGACTACCTCGGGGTAGTAGCACCATAAAAGCTTCCTCATGTCCCTTGAAGCAGCACACAACTCAGTCCATCAGCGACCAAAAGGTCCTTATCGTTCATTGGAGTTTTCTTTTGTAGGAAGTGCTTTCCGTTTCCCATAGGAATGGTAACTGATGATATTTTGTATCATGCACTGATTATCTTGCTTTATGAATTGCAGGAGCTTCAACCAATCCTGTTTCTATTCCTGACTTCCTGACTCTGCGTCGAACATTGTATTGAATCATGTAGCCTGCCAGCCCTTGCTTACTTGAGACAATAGCTCAGTTTTCTTCAAACCCCTGTTGTCTGTTATCATTGTCCTTACAGCATGGAGTGTATACTTGCCATTATTTGTTTTTTTGTTAAACACCACTCACACACTTAGTACAGTTAACTTCTTGTGGTTACAACCCAATTGAATTTATACATAACAGTCCCTAACAACTTACAGGACATGTCATCTGTAATAACTGTTATACTCTCCAATTCTATATGGGTTACAAATTTCCCCTCGCGGCAGCAAGCTGCCAATATTCTAGACTATTGTCATTTAAAATACGGGGGTTACTCGTCAGTCGCTGCTGTCTGCCGAGACCCTTAATAACTCCTCCGCGTAATACGTCCCTCCTGGAGGCCACAGATCACCCATCAGCTAACATCCCATTAGAGATGTCTGACCGGAGGTTTCAGTATTCAGTAATAATTTGATATTTTGATTTGTTGCTAACCCGTAAGGTTTTTCTTCCGGGCTCTATCATTGAGTTCCCTCAAACATGTAGCCAATTGTATCATTAGTTTTTTTTCCCATACTGTCTGAAACATTCTTCTGCAGAGTGTTGTTCAGGTTCTTCATCTGTATTATTGTTGTTTCATCTGAAACTGAAATGAACAGGTCAAAGGCGGAGAGGGCCCTATTTCTTAATTTGTATCTTCCTATCCTTGCTTGGATATTCCAGAAGTACCATCTCCAGGACTTCCCAACAGCATAAACCACGTACTTCCTCACAAATCGATACCACAAGTCTGTCCCTTGTCCACAAGCTCGCACAGCCTTTTAGAGTCACATTGTTGTCGGCCAAATTATCCTTGCAGTAATTGCACGTTGTCATTAATCTATCCCACTTACACTGACACTTCTTGGATTCAAAATCCCCCCTGTAGTCACAAACCTCAATCATTAAAGTTGCCTGATATTCCACAAAACAATCATGGCAAAACTGAATGCCCCAAATCTCCCTGGGGGCTGCAGCATCCCATCGCTGTCTTTGCAAATGCATTATCAATTCTCCTGAATACCCAGTATCTGACCGTCTCCTGGGTTTCATATGACTACTACCAGTCCAAACAATCGGGCTACAGAATGCCCCACAATCCTGACATGCTGTTTCCTGATGCTCACTGTGAACCATTTTAAACTGAGGGCCATTAATCACCGCCCTTGTTCTATCATTCCATACATTTAAATCTTTATTGATTACATTCCTACGCTCATTGCCCGTAGGCTGCCGATGGAGTATCATAATTCCTCTGTATTTGTTCAATTTGACCAGATTTTTAAATTCTGACATAATTTCTTTTGCTCCAGACCCAATGGGCGCGATTCTCCGCACCCGCGAAAAATTGCGAAGTCGGCGGTAAAAACGGGCGCGTTTGACGACGGTCAGGAAGGGTCCATTTCCCGACGTATTCATGTCCGGGAAATGGGCTAGGAACGCGGACGCGTCAATTACGTGCGCGATGACGACGGAACGCGGCGATGACACGACCACGCCCACGTTACGCCGCCCATTGCCGTAAAAAGGCGCGGGCGAGCACAGAATCTGTCGGCCATGATGTCGGAGCCCAGGAGAGCTGCCCCTCAGTTTGTGGAGGCCGATGTGGAGACGCTGCTCGATGCCGTCGAGCAGAGGAGGGGCATCATCTGCCCGCGTAGAGGGCATTGCCAACCTGCCAGCGCGGTGCGCCAGGCCTGGCGTAAGGTGGCTGCTGCCGTTAGTGCTGTGGGGCAGACCCCTCGCTCAACGGAGTGCAGAAAGAAGCTGCACGACCTCACCAGGGCTGCCAGGGTAAGTGCCAAGAGGGTGCCCCCTGGTCACAACCATCCCTCCCCCCTTAACTTAATCACCCCCCCCCCCCGGCACGGGGGGTGGAGGGGGATTGGGGCAGAATTATTTGAGGGTGGTTCACAAAGTTGTCACAGACCCAGCGCTCTGGCCTCCGTGGAGAGATGCAATGGTCTTATGACAACTTGACCCCCAAACTGTGCCAGTATCTGAACGGACTGCTGATTCCTGCTGTATTTTAATGATCTACCTGTGTCCCCTCCCCCAACAGGCCAAGACCGCTCACAACACCCGTGAGCAGCACCAGACTGGAGGGGGTTCGCCCAACCTGCACCCCCTAACCACGTTTGAGCAGAGGGCACTGGACCTTGTTGGGGGGTCTGGCACCCGGGACGTCGCGCTATGCGAGGTTGGCGGAGCTGCAACAAGTGAGACAACCCTCCATGGCAAACACCCCCCCCCCCCCCCCCTCCCACATCCTCTGTCCCTTCACACACCCTGCCCACTTGGACACCTCCCCATCCTCTGTCCCTTCACACCCTGCTCACTGGGACACCTCCCCCATCCTCTGTCCCTTCACACACCCTGCCCACTTGGACACCTCCCCCATCCTCTGTCCCTTCACAACCTGCCCACTGGGACCGTCCAGCGGCCGGCCGAGCGAATCGAAATAAGCTGTTTCATTCTCTTCCCTAGGACGTGATGCTGAACGGCCAGGGCCGTCTGGCTCCAGACGGACACAGGCATCTGCCCCCACCTCACCCGGGGCCGCATGACAGAGGGTGCCTGATCAGCGGGGAGTCCCATCCTCCCCAACCCAATCTGTGGAGCAGGATGCCCAGAGGGCGGCGACACCACAAGAGAGAGAAATGGCCCGCGAACGCCCTGCGGCCTCTCAGCGGCCCGATACCATAGAGGAGGTGTCAAACCCAGACGACCTCGAGCTTGCGGCACTGCTATCTCCCACACCATCCACCATCCCAGAGACATTTACCCCGGCTGGCCTATTTAGTGATAGTCTCCTGGGTCACAGTCTGGTTTGCACATCACAGCTGAGCAGGTACAGCAGGTGGAGGTCGGAGCAGACGAGGGCCCGGACTGGCGGAGGCCAGGCCAGGCCCAGCATGCAGCTGGCTCCCAGACGTTTTCTGAGTTCCTGGAGTTTCTCAACCCACCCGCACAGCCGATGCCTCAAGAAACCCAGGGAAACAATGACGGGATGAGGGCTGTCTTCCAGACTCTGCAGATGCTGTTAGAGGAGTCGAACCGCGTCCACGAGCAGGGAGTGGTGCCGCTCTTGGCAGTGACCCAGTCCGACACCGCACGGATGGCATCCGCGGTGGAGGCACTGGGTGAAACGGTTTCGGCCATGGGTCAGGTTATGCAAGGCGTTGGGGTTAATGTGCACGCGTCATCCTCGGCCCTGGACAGGGTTGCCCTCTCACAGGCAGCAATGTGCCAGAGCCAAAACGACATTGCCGGCGCCCTGCGGGCCTTGGCCCAGTCTCACCAGGTCATGGTCCAGTCGCAGCAGTCAGTCGCCGAGAGCATCAACCGCCTGACACATGTGCTGGATGGCGTCGTGCACACACAGGTTGAGGTCGCACAGTCCCTGGCGGGAATGTCTAACTCCCTGGACTCCGTGTCTGCAAACCTTCGGATCCTGGTCGATACCATCGCAGGCCTCCAGGACTGGCAGTGCCAGGTGTCGGTGACGCGACGGGGCACCTCCCCGCTCGCACCTCTGTCCCAAAGTGAGGCCCGGGGGCCACCGGGCTCCCCGACGGAGGAGGAGGTTTCGGGGCCCGTCCCATTAAGTCCACCATGGGACGTCCCGGAATTCTCGGCCTCCCCCCGTCCCATCCCTGGTGCATCGGGTGGGCAGCAGGCAGAGCAGGGTGGCACAACGTCACCCGAGACGCCCGCAGAGCAGCCTGGCCCATCAAGGCCGGATCGCCCCAGGAAACGCTTGGCCAAGGAGAAACGAGTCGAGGGGGGCGATTCGCAGCAGTCCTCCTCCACTCCTGCTGTATCATCTGGGGACTCACGTAGACGTAGTGGTAGGGCCCGTAAGGCAACAAAGTGAGACACAGAGTAAGTTGGCACGGGTGAAGGGCACAGTTTAGTTGTAGGGGCTAGGGCACCTGTAAATGTTTGTTCACATTAAACGCACTGTTCCACCTTACTTGTAATACCGTGTGATTGTTCTACAGCCACAGGAATCGTGATTGTGACCGAGTGTCGCTGGAGTTGACGAGCGGTGAAACTTCGGTGCCGGGTATGCAGTCCCTGCCCCTCCCCCCATCCCCTCCCACAGCTAGCCCACGCGGGCACGTAATAGAGTGTCAGTGACGAACTCAGCGGCCACCAAGGTGGATGGTTCAGCTAATGCCATGGGTCAGACTCTCTCTAACGATTCTGAGCTCACAGCTCATCGCAGAGAGGACTGTCATCATTCCACATGGCACTGATCACACCCGCTGACACAGCCATCAATGTTGTGCCATACCGTCTGGACCCAGTGGTCAGGGTGATGTCGAAGTGGAGCAGTGTACACTGAGGGGGGGGGGGGGGAGGGTTGTGGTGGTGGCAGTTGTGTGTTGACCCTCTGCACGACTAGCGATGCAGGTGGTGGTTTGGTGTTCAGCGGGGACGTCACATGCGACGCGTGAACCGTGCTGCCACCAAGGCGTCGCGTGCCCGCCGTCCTCGCCGGGCCCGTCGTGCCACCACCTGGACATCACCAGCACCTGGGCCGTGTCTGCGTGCTGCGCCCACCACTCCACCAGCCTCCTCCTCCTCCTCCTCCTCCTCCTCCTCCTCCTCCCCCTCTGTGCTGGCACCACTGCCACTGGCTTCTCCCTCCGCCTCCTGCAGCAGGTCATCTCCCCTCTGCATCGCGATGTTGTGCAGCGCACAGCAGACCACAACAATGCGAGCGACCCTGTCGGCCTGGTACTGCAGGGCCCCTCCGGAGCGGTCTAGGCATCTGAATCTCATCTTCAGGAGGCCAAGGCAGCGCTCCACCACACCCCTGGTTGCTGCATGGGCCTCGTTGTATCAGGTTTCCGCATTGGTCTGAGGCCTCCGTATAGGCGTCATCAGCCAAGACCTCAGCGGATAACCCATGTCACCTAGCAACCAGCCCCTCATCCGGGGGGGACGTCCCTCAAACATCACAGGGATGAACAACTGCGCCAGTATGTAGGAGTCATGCACACTCCCTGGGAACCTTGCGCAGACATTCATGATCCTTATGTGGGGGTCGCATACCACCTGGATATTCATGGAGTATGTCCCCCTCCTGTTTGTGAACACGTCCCTGTCCCCTGCAGGCGGGCGCATGGGGACTTGAACACAATCGATTGCCCCCTGCACCCTCGGTATCCCGGCAACTCTGGCAAATCCACAAGCTCGTGAGTCTTGAGTTGCTCGGTCCTCGGGAAAGGTGATGTAGTGGTCCGTGATGGTATAGAGGGCGTCGGTCACATCCCGGATGAACCTGTGGACCGATGACTGGGAGACTGGGAGATCCCGGAGAGGTCCCCGCTCGGAGACTGGAAGGAGCCGGTCGCATAGAAGTTAAGAGCACCGTCGCCTTGATGGCAACTGGGATCACGTGTCCCCCCCCCCCCCCCCCCCGTTCCACGTGGGGTGAGGTGCGCCACGAGGTGACAGATATGTATCACCGTCCGCCTTCTCAGCCGGAGTCTCCTCCTGCAGGTGATGTCCGGCATTGTTAGGAAAGAGACCCGGACACGGTACACCGTCGGCCTTGGTCGTCGCCTCTGGCGCCATGGCTGCACCCTCACTCTCTCCCTCTTCCTCTTCCTCCTCCTCCTCCTCCCCCCATGCTGCTCGACGACTGGCAACTCCTCGGCCCTTCCCTCTGCTGCTGCAGCTGGCCCTGCATCCACTGCGGGTTGTGGGTGTGGATGCTGCTGCATCGCCAAATGCAGTGAGGCGGCCCCAACCACTGCGCAGGACATAGCCATTCTGTTTACAGACATTGTGCTAACCTACAGAAGGGTGGTGGGGGCAGAGAAACGGGACATGTTAGACGGAGGTTAGTCGACACCTCGGCAGCCGCCTGCCACGGGATACCAGTGTGTCCCGGTGGCCTGGTCGCGCTGCTGACAAGCGGGCAGCCTAACCCCTGGTCACTTTCTGCATCCAACGGGCAGTTAACTACGTCCTCTTCACCGGTGCGTCAGTGGCCTGTGTCCGTAAGCCACAGGGCAACCAGCGGCCATATACTCATGACCGGCACGCCATGGCATGGTGGCAGACATTTTGTAACCGGGGTTGGACGGGTCACTCGCTCACTCTCTCCCTATCCCCCCCCACCACTCCTACTTCCCCCCTCTGTCTCCCCCACTCCCCCCCTCCGTCTCCCCCACTCCCCCCCTCCGTCTCCCC
Organism: Scyliorhinus canicula; assembly: GCF_902713615.1. Lineage (NCBI taxonomy): Eukaryota > Metazoa > Chordata > Chondrichthyes > Carcharhiniformes > Scyliorhinidae > Scyliorhinus > Scyliorhinus canicula. The sequence goes on from NC_052157.1 coordinate 67,692,763, forward strand.
CACTCCCCCCTCCGTCTCCCCCACTCCCCCCTCCATCTCCCCCACTCCCCCCCTCCATCTCCCCCACTCCCCCCTCTGTCTCCCCCACTCCCCCCTCCGTCTCCCCCACTCCCCCCTCTGTCTCCCCCACTCCCCCCTCCGTCTCCCCCACTCCCCCCTCCGTCTCCCCCACTCCCCTCCTCCGTCTCCCCTACTCCCCCCTCCATCTCCCCAACTCCCCCCCTCCGTCTCCCCCACTCCCCCCTCCGTCTCCCCCACTCCCCCCTCCATCTCCCCCACTCCCCCCCTCCGTCTCCCCCACTCCCCCCCCGCTCTGGAACCCCCTCCTGTTCTCAGGGATGCCTTCCCCGTTGTGGCCAGACTCCAGCGGTGCGCTGAGCGGTGCGCTGAGCGGTGCGCTCACCTCCTGGAAGCTGTCGTCAGCCAGCACGACTGGTTGACGAACTTGAAAAGCAGGTGTGTTGGCCGGCGTGTAAACAGTGCGTGATGACGTCGGGACTTCGGCCCATCCGGGCCGGAGAATAGCGGGGGGCCAAAAACTAGCGATTCTGGTCGTGTCGGGGGCACTTTAGAGGCGTTTGGCGGGAAGGGCAACTTGGAGTTTGTGCGGGGTTCGGAGAATAGCGGGAGGGCGTCGGACCAGCGCCGCCGTGAAAATTTGCGTGGCCCGCTATTCTCCGAACCGGCGTGAGTGCGGAGAATTGCGCCCAATGGTTCTCTAATACAATTGTATGTTCACCCAAAATTTTTTTTTATGATTACTTCTCCTGTGGTTTTATTCGGCAGTTTCACCCACACTTCCTCTCTGTCATCAATTGGTTTTAATATCCTCATTTTTTCCTGCATCATGTTAATTTTATTAAATCTTTCCCTGTCATCAGATTCTTATTTCCTGATACTGCAAGTAATTCTCCTAATCTAACTTCAGGTCTAATGTTTCTGTCTGATACCCCCTCTATAATGTAATCTATAACTTCTGGTCTAATATCTTTATTCCTTAAAGCTCCTTCTACAATGTATTTAACACTCTAAACTTCATTTCTTCTGTTAGTAACTTTTTAATGAATGAATCGGGCACTAGGACCCTGGTGGAGCTGTGCCGTGTCAATTTCAACCGGTCAGCTGCACAGAACTGACTGCTTGGAAGTAAAACTTCTCTTTGTGTTTATGCGAAGACCAATTTTGTGCTGAGCACATTTCTTGCCCGCCATTTATAACTTCTAAGTGATGTGAAACTATATTATTATTTAATTTTTTTTAGCAGCCAAGACTGTGCCGAGTTGCAACTAATCATTTACAAATCCCAATTTATACATTTTGATTTCACTTTTTGTTTTCTTCCTGAGAATTATGTTTTAATTAACTCCCACAATGTTAAGCATTATTACTAAGTTTCTGAAGAATTTTCAAATACTTACTCCGTTTTAAATCTCACTTTAATACCTCCTAAAACACAACATTTCACAAAACTAGGAACAAACGATATCACATTCTTATTAAAAAGACTCATTCATTCATTGGAGATCTCCATTCAGACAAAAGGAATTCAAATCATTATACGTTCATTCATCAACACACAAATTTTGCCTCTGGTTCCCCCTGTCATTTATAACCCAATTCTGTTTCATTCAAACAACCCATATCTTCCCAAAACTATATTTGAACGGAATTGAGCTGTCCGCAAGCATTCCATCAGCGGTCTTTTACTGAACTGTTTCGCGACATCACATCAACCCGATAAAGACCTTAACCAATTTTAGCCAAATTCGAATTGAACGGAATTGAATTGTCCGCAAACATTTCATCAGCAGTCTTTTACTGAACTGTTTTAGCGACATCACATCAATCCGTTAAAGACCTTAACCGAATTAAAGTGTAATTTAATAGAAACAATTTTTAATTTGCTACTCACATGCAACTGACTGACCAGGCAACATCCCATCAGACTCCTGAACTGTTACCCTCAGCCGTACCTGCATAACTGAAATCAATTCTTCTAATCCATCAGACTGACCTTTGATTTCGTTGAGACAATCTCACCTGATCAAATGCGAGTGATTAGACTGTTAGCAGAATACGAGACAGAGGAAAATCGATATTGCAAGTTTTATCTATTCATATCGTGGGCCCATTTCCTTCTTCCCCTTCTGATTGCAGTCCAATTCTGATTTAGTGGCATTGGAGGCAGTTCAGAGGAGACTCACTAGATTGATTCCAGAGATGAGGGGGTTGTCGTATGAGGAGAGATTGAACAGTTTCGGCCTGTACTCTCTAGAGTTTAGAAGAATGAGGGGAGATCAAATTGAGACATACAAGATGATAAGAGGTATGGATAAATTAGATGTGGAGCAGATGCTTCCTCTTGTAGGGCATTCTAAAATGAGAGATCATCATCTTAGAATAAGAGGTAGAAAATTTAAAACAGGCGGAGAAACTACTTATCCCAAAGGGTTGTGAATCTGTGGAATTCGCTACCCCGTAGTGCGGTGGATGCAGGGACAGTGAGTAAATTTAAGGAGGAGTTAGACAGATTTTTAATTAGTAATGGGTTGAAGGGTTATGGCGAATGGGCAGGATGGTGAAGTTGAGGCCAGGATGGGATCAGCCATGATCACATTGAGGGTGTTGGGCTCGGGAGGCTAAATTGCCTACTCCTGCTCCGAGGTCATGTGTACTCGGGAGGAGATGCTCTGGCTCATTTTGCAATCCAGCTCTTGGTCTGTAGAATTGTAAGTAATAGGTGAGGAACATATCAGCATAGAATGGCAGAGCAGACTCATCGGGCAGAATGGCCTAATTCTGCTCCTTAATCTTATGAATTGATGAACTACTGATGAGCCAGATTCTCCACCTCGTGCTGCGAATAGCTGAGTTCCGAGTGAGGCAGAGAATTCCGCATTAGCGAAGAAAACTGGGGGCCAACCTTTTGCTGGTGCTGGGACTGGGACTGAGGTACATGGGCTGGGCACTACAGTCTCCGGGCCTGAGTAATTCTCTGGGCCGAGAATCAGGTGGGTAAGGATTACAACAGGTATGGACAAACATGGCCCTGATGTGGTGGATATCACAGTTGGCAAGGGGGGTTGCTCCTTCATGGAGTTGGCCCCAAAGTCCATCCAAAGGCCATCCTTCCCCATCCTCTACAATTCCGTGTCTACCTACCCTACCCCCACCTGGCCTACATGATCAACTCCCCAGAGACCTCCTAAATAAAGAGTCCTCCCAGAGACCACCACATGAAGAGACCCCCTATATAAGGATACTGCCTCTGGAGAGCCCCTAAATAAAGAGCCCCCCCCCCCCCCCCCCCCAGAGAACTCCTGAACAAAGAAACCCCCATCCAGTAACCTCTTAAATGAAGAAACCCCCTGGATACTCTAAAATAAAAAGACCCCCCTCCCCAACACAGACCACCCAGAATAGAGACCCCTGCCAGGAAGCCCTCCCCAGAAAGGAGACCCCCTATCAGGCAGCCCCCATAAAATATATCCCTGTCTGGAAGCGCGAGATAGAGGTCCAGACAGAGACGGTGAAAACATACTGTTGTAACACTCACCTGGGCATAAACCTCCTGGTGTAGACATAGAAACTACCATGTGTCAATTCCTGAAACCAGGCAGCTATTTACAATTCCCTTGGATCCTTCAGCTGCAAGCCATTCATTCATTTCTCTTACTGGGCTTGATTGACAGCTTTCACACACACACACAACTGTCAGCCTTGCTTCATTCATCTTCCTTCAGGATTGAGTAACTCTAAAGTGCTCCAACCACAATGTTTATAAACATCAACCACTTCAATGAGAGTTAAGTGCTGTAAATTTCCAGCTGACCACTTCAAAGGCACTCCAGCTGAAGGTGGTGATTGAAAAGTTTTAGAAATTATAGCTATCCTCTATACTGTCCATCACTTGGCCAATCTGTGTCATCTGCAAATTTCCCAATCTTGCTCCCCATGTTCACATCCAAATTGTTAATGTATAACATAAACAGTAAGGTCCCAACACCGAGCCCTGTGGAACACCACTTGAAACAACTACCATTTGTTCCCTGTTACTAAGTGAACATTTTGTTCAATTTTTCACACTGCCCTGTATCCCATGGGCTTTTGTGGGACCTTGTCAAACGCCTTGCTAAAATCAATGTACACAACATCCACTGCATTGCCTTCATCAATCCTTCTTGTCACTTCCTCAAAGAATTTAATCAAATTTGTAAGGCAACACCTTCCTTTAACAAATCCATGCTGACTATCCCTGACTAGTCCAAGCCTTTCTTTGTGACAGTTAATCCTATCTCTCAGGATTGATTCTCCTAATTTATCCACCACCGATGTAAGGCTGACTAGCCGATACTTGTTTGACATTTCCTTTCATCTCCTTTTAAACAACTGAACCGTGTTCAACGTTTGTTTTTCAATCATCCTGGTTATCGTAGTCCAGATGACATTGTTGGTTAATCATAGCACCCAATATCTAGCAACCAATGTAGAACAGACAGAGGCTCAATGATGGGCAAAACATATTGCTGGAGATGTATGGGAGCCAAAGTTATGTACTTTCCCCAATGGTTCTGCATTTTAATACAACATATCTCAAATACTCTTCACACGGATGGTATTCTCCCTATATTTATCGATATCGTCGGCTACTTTGTCTTGGTCCATTATTTTTCCCAGATTGCTTGACTTCATGCTGCACTTGTCAGTTTCCCTCCACTGTGGCCGACTATACCCTGGAGATTACAATCACTGGCTTCACCCCCCAAGCTTGCACTCTTCCCTTCCATCTTCAACAATTCCTCAAAACTCAATCTTTAACAAAATCCTTGCCCCAGATTGCAACTCACTCCTTGTTGCCACGGGGCGATAGCAACCGTGCATACCCTCACCCTGCATTACTGGCCAGGGTATCAAAGCGCACACTTTATTTATTAGAGCAGAATTTCTCAGTTCCAACATGGAAACATCACTGCCATGTTGTCCATTGCTGCTTCATATCCAAAGCCCCTATCCCAACCCCCTTCCAAACAATGTCCACCATGTGGTGGAATCTTCACCAAACTCAAGCTTGAAAGCTTCCTTTCTGTTATAACATGCCTGTTTACCACTGGCTGGGGACGAATGGCAATCCCACAATCCTTTGGGAGTATGAGCTTCCCCAATCATTAGCAGATTCCCTGCATAAATAAAGCTGGCCAGTTTGGAATCAGCGAGAGAGAGGAGTGAGCAGTAAGGGAGTTGCTGCTGCTGTTGTGTATATATGCTATTGCAAATAAATGTTATTTCTTTCTAACCTTCAACTCGTGCTGAATTCTTCATGGCCCTCATAACACTTGCGACGAGGGTTAAAGTGGATAGCTGTCTAAGCTGCTGAAGCCACTTCACTGGATTTTTGTTGGATACAGGTTGGAAGTTGTTTTCTATTACACCATGCCTCTGTATGGATGTTTGGATGTTTTTGATGCTGCGCTGGAAAGCTGGAACCAGTACGCACAACGGATGTGTTACTATTTCCAGGCAAACAACATCACCGCAAACGAGTGCCAGGTGGTCATTTTGCTCACCGCCTGCAGCCCGCATACGTTTGGGGTGATTAGGAGCATTACGTACACAGCTGCGCCGGACACCAAGGCATTTGATGAACTTGTGAACTTAGTGGGGCAACATTTTAACCCAACCCCATCCACGATAGTCCAACGTTACCGGTTTAATACCGCTGAGAGAACCCCAGGAGAGTCCCTTGCAGAATTTCTATCCAGGCTACGCAAGATTGCGGAGTACTGTGACTATGATGAGACCTTGTCAGAAATGTTACGCGACCATTTGGTCTGCGGTATTAACAATGCGGCCACCCAGAGAAAGTTGTTAGCTGAGCCAAGATTAACTTTTCAACAGGCCATTCAAATAGTATTGTCCCAAGAGCACGCAGAACGGGGATTGCAGGAGCTACAGGGAAGGGAGGTGCATGCCTTGTGGCGCAACCCCTTGTGTCCAAAAGCGTCTTCCTGTACCCCTGCGGTACCTTGGGCGAGGCGACGTCCAGATCGACGCCAGTGGCCGTCAGACATTCCTCCCCGAATTGAACCTACAGACCCTTACATTAGCCGACACACAGGCCAGGTTGGCCACCTATACAGGGGAACCATTGGACATTGCAGGAACTACGATGACCCCTGTTGTTTATAGACGCCAAGAGGGGCGTTTCCCACTTATCGTGGTGCGCGGCCTTGGGCCCAGCCTGTTGGGTCGGGACTGGTTGCGCCATTTGCGGCTGCAGTGGCAGCACATCCTCCAAACAGGTTCTGGAGGGTTGACTGAGGTGCTAGGACGATACCCAGATGTATTCCAGCCCGGTTTGGGGAAAATAAAAGGGGCCATAGCCCATATCCCAGTCGAACCAGGAGCCATGCTGCGGTATTTCCGGGGGTGCCCATTGCCTTACGCCTTGTTCGAGAAGGTAGAAGGGGAGCTCACTCGTTTGGAGACCTTGGGTATTATCAAGTCCGTCCGTTTCGCTGACTGGGCAGCACCAATTGTACCTGTAATGAAGCCAGATACCGCAGTTTGCTTGTGTGGTGGCTGTAAACTTACAGTGAATATGGCTTCCAGGCTCGACTGATATCTACACAATGCTTGCAAGGGGTGTCTCATTCACAAAATTAGATATGAGTCACGCCTACCTACAGTTGGAGCTGGACCCTGCTTCTGGCCATATGTAACTATTAATACACACAGCGGCTTGTATGAATATACATGGTTACCCTTTGGGTATCCTTTGCATCCTCGACATGGGGCCGGTCGATAAAGGCAATCGGCTCAGTGCATTGCGTCATGGAGGGCATGTTGGGAGGTTTACCGCGTGTCGCTGTCTACTTAGATGACGTTTTGATTACTGGGTCATCAGAACGGGAACATTTGGAAAATTTGGAGGCTGTCCTTAGACGCTTTTCAGAGATTGGAGTCCATTTACGTCTACAAAGTGCGTTTTTCAGGTGAAGTAAGTAGTCTACCTGGGTTATCGGGTGGACCGCAAAGGTTTGCACCCCGTCGCAGAGAAGGTGCGCGCAATTAGTAGGCCCCCGCCTTGACTGACACTTCACATCTTCGTTCTTTTTTCGGCCTCGTAAACTATTACGGGAAGTTCCTCCCCAATCTGGCAACGACGCTGGCCCCGTTGCACCTTCTGCTAAAGAAGGATCACACCTGGGTTTGGAGTCAGCCGCAAGAAACCGCTTTCCGGCAGGTGAAACAACAATTGTCGTCATCTGGGTTACTAACCCACTATCATCCTGGAAAGCCTTTGCTCATCACGTGTGATGCATCCCCGTATGGTATTGGGGCCGTCCCGTCCCACAAGATGGAGAACGGGACCGAGCGACCGATAGCTTTCGCCTCCCGCATATTGACTGCAGCGGAAAAAAAGTACGCACAGATCGAGAAGGAGGGCCTGGCAGTGGTCTTTGCGGTGAAACACTTCAACCAGTACGTGTATGGCCGCCACTTCACTATCGTGACTGATCATAAGCATCTGCTGGGACTTTTCCGAGAGGATAAGCCAATACCGCCCATTGCTTCTGCACAGATCCAGCGCTGGGCTTTGTTGCTTGCTGCCTACGAGTATTCTCTGGAGCACAGACCAGGAACCCAGATAGGGAATGCCGATGCACTGAGCCGATTGCCTTTATCGACTGGCCCCATGTTGACCCCCACGACTGGTGAGGTGGTTGCAACCCTAAATTTTATGGACTCCTTGCCTGTCATGGCATCACAGATCTGTGAGTGGACCCATACGGAACCAGTCCTGTCAAAGGTTCGGCACATAGTCCTGTATGGTGGGCAGCATAAACAGCTTCCAGGCAAGTTCCTCCAAGCTGTCAGAATTTAGCGTGGAAGATGGTATCCTCTTGTAGGGGACATGTGTGATTGTCCCGGAAAAATAACAGGAGCTGATACTAAGAGACTTGCACAATCGGCATCTGGGTGTGACCAAAAGCACAATAGGCGTCCTGGTGTGACCAAAATGAAAATGTTGGCCCGGAGTTATGTCTGGTGGCCAGGCCTCGACACCGACATTGAGAAGGTGGCCCAAAACTGCTCCATTTCCCAGGAGCATCAGAAGCTTCTGCCGGCCGCGCCCCTACATCAATGGGAATGGCCAGGGCGGCCTTCAACGTGCTTGCATGCGGATTTTGCCGGCCCTTTTCAAGGATCCATGTTCCTGCTATTAATCAATGCCCAGTCTAAATGATTAGAGGTGCATAAGATATTAGGCACAACGTCCTCCGCAACAATCGAGAAGATGCATTTGTCTTTCAGTATGCATGGCCTCCTCGAGGTGCTGGTCACAGACAACGACACTCCGTTCACAAGTGAGGAGTTTGCAAGGTTCATGAAGATGAACGGCATACGCCATATCCGCACAGCTGCATACCACCCGGCTTCCAATGGGTTGGAGGAGCGCGCACTGCAGACATTCAAACAAGGCCTAAAGAAGCAGTCTTCCGGGTCTATGGACACGAGACTGGCTTGTTTTTATGTTTTCATATTGGACCACTCTACATGTGGTGACTGGGTAGCTTCCGTGGAACTCCTAATGGGCCGGAGACTTTGTACCCACCTTAGCATGGTTTTCCCGGACATTGGTGCAAAAGTACGGCACACTGAAAAATGGCAGGGACATGGTTTTTCTCGGCATCGGCCGATTCGGCAGTTTGCGCCCGATGACCCAGTGTTCATTCGAAACTTTGCTAGTGGTGCCAAGCGTTATCTTTCGCCGAACGGGCCATATCTCTTACCAGGTGCAAGCCCAGGGTCGTCTCCAGCGCAAGCATGTAGACCACGTTCGATCCAGAAGACCATCTCTTCCAAAGATTCCCCACTTCCGGGGAATTCTACAGCCACAAAGACCAGACACAGTGGAGAGTATTCCTCACAATCTTCCTCTGGTGCCGCACTCTAAGCCTGCGCAGGTTGTTGCAGAACCGCGTGGAGATAGAGACGCCGAGATGATGGAGGCAGCAGACTCTGACTCCGAGATGGAGACACAGGACTCCTCAGAGGGGGAGTCCTCAGGCCCACGGGCTGTGGATGTACAACCGTTACGCCTTTCATCACGGAAGCATCGTTCACCGTCTTATCACACGCCGCCCGATCCAGCGCCTCATGCAAATGGTGTCCGGCCTGCGGCAAAACGAGTCCGACGCCCTCCTTCACCAGGGTCTTCGGTGGATTCCTACGACTTTGTGGGGAGGGGGGGGGGGGGGATGTTATAATCTGCCTGTTTACCACCGGCTGGGGATTAATGGCAATCCCACAATCCTTTGGGAGTATGAGCTTCTCTAATGAAAGGGGCAGAGAAATCATTAGCAGATTCCCTGCATAAATAAAGCTGGCCAGTTTGGCACAGCGAGTGAGAGGAGTGAGCAGCAAGGGAGTTGCTGCTGCTGTTGTATATATATGTTATTGTAAATAAATTTTATTTCTTTCTATCCTTCAACTCGTGCTGGATTCTTCGTGGCCCTCATAAAACTTTCATTGCATTCTCCTCAGAAAATCCTCCTTTTAAATTTCCCTTTCAGCCTCTCTCCTAATCCCCACATGGAGCTGCGAAGACTCTGGTCACATGAAACGCATGATGTCACCAACATTCCCCAGTTGCCAAAACATGGTTGGTTGCTGCACTTCTGCATCTCCTTCATTCCTCCCCTTTCTCCCTCCCTGCTATCTTTTCTTCCTCCTCGCTTCTGTCCTCTTTCTTTTCCACGATGCCTGGTCAAAGGGCAGTGAGGAGACAATGGGAAGTGATTGGTACGAGGTCATTACTCCCAGAGGCACCTGCGGTGATGTCCCAGGTTGCCGTGGCAGACTGTGTCTACCAGCCCAATGGGTCACCTCTGATTCAGTTAATCCTCCCTCACTGCCAATGATACCTCCCTGAGCCAGGGAATCTGACTTTATTCACCTCAGTGGGCAATGGACAAACACCTTGGTAGCAGCAGCAAGATTATTGACAGGAAACACAGTGAGAGTGTTTTTTTTAAATATTAACCCATTCATATCTATTGTTTTAATTACTTCCTATTCTGTCCTCGACACAATTTTGCAGGCAATGCCAGTGGGATACCAATCATCATTTGTGTGGTGCAGGGAGTGTTGTTGGTTGTTCTTGCCACCTTTCTCATTGTTCTACACGTCAGGAGAAAACACAAATCAACAGGTAAATGATCAGCAGATGAAAGATGAAGTCAAATGCTTCACAGCTACAGGTATTTCAATCCAACACAGGTATTCATACCTCCACCATATTAGTTTCCAACTTCCTCCAGTTACTATTCACCCTGATCCAATTTTCCAGCCAATTGCTTGCTCTCTCGTTATTTCTATTCCTGGGGATAGGCTGTTGACCAAGAACCTACCATAAGGTTGCAAACTATGTCGTCCACATTTCCTCCCAGCCCACTTTCTATAAGGAATCTCTACCCACCTTGGAGTTTTTTCACTTCAGTTGCTTCATTTTTTAATGACACAGCCCTCCATGCACTGATTCTGATACATATGTCTTCTTTTTCCTGAAACAGAGGACTGTCACCATAGCTAACAGGACCCTTATTTCTGCCTGTTTATTTTCTTGCACTTTCACTATCATCCCTCCACTCCCTCCCAGAGCCTCTGATCAGGTTCCACTCGCCCTCACCTTCTAACACACTGGCCTCTGCCACTCAACTGATCATTGTCCACCACGGCTGCCACCTCCAGCATGATATCCCCACCAGACTCAGCTCCCCTTTGAGCATTCTGAAGGGAGCCAACCCCTCCGTGACATGGTGGCACAGTGGTTCACACTGCTGCCTCACAGCACTAAGGACCTGAGTTTGATTCCGACCTTGGGTCACTGTCTGTGTAGAGTTTGCATTTTCTCCCTGTGTGTGCTTTCCTCTGGGTGCTTCGATTTTTCTCCCACAGTCCAAATATGTGCAGGTTAGGTGGACTGGCCGCCCTAAATTCCACCTTGGTGTCCAAAGATATGCGGGTTATGTGGACTGACCATGCTAAATTGCAGCTTAGTGTCCAAAGATATGCAGCTTAGGTGGGGTTATGGGGATAAGGTGGGGTAGTGGACCTAGGTCGAGTCCTCTTTCAGAAGGTTGGTGCAGACTCGATGGGCCAAATGGCCTCCTTCTGCGCTCTAGGGACAGCCCAGCTCATTAATCAATGTTCAGTGAACACAAACCTTTCGCCCTTCCCACCACACCTTCCAGAGAGGAAGTTGTAACACTTGCCTTTTTATCTCTTCCTTTTCCAGTGTGCAGTGCTCAAAAACTTCGACATGGGAAATAGCTACCTGTTTATACTCTTTTCAATGCAACATGTTAGTTTTGTGTACTCCTCTAAATTGGGCAACCCAAAGCATATTGATAATTATTTTGCAGCTCACTTCCTCTTTAGTGTTCCTGAGCTTCTGGTCATCTGTCATTCCAGTTCTCACCCACCCTTCCAAAATACACACACACCACTCGCGCACTAATCTCTCTGTCCTCTGTCTGCTACAGTGTGGCAATAAAGTCCAGTGGAAGCCAGAGTAAAAGCAATATATATTTCCATTCAGCATTTTACTACCTTCCTGATTCCATTTTGAACTCAACAATTTCAGATCATAACCACAGCTTCTGTTTCTTGGACATGTTCTGCCCGCTGTTGCCATTCACACTTCCCCAGCCTCCCCGAACAGGCGCCGAAATATGGCGACTAGGGGGTTTTCACAGTAACTTCATTGAAGCCTACTTGTGAAACAAGCGATTATTATTTTTTTAAATTTAGAGTACCCAATTATTTTTTCCAATTGAGGGGCAATTTAACGTGGCCAATCCACTTATCCTGCACATCTTTTGGGTTGTGGGGGTTAAATCCACGCAGACACGGGGAGAATGTGTGCGAACTCCTCAAGGACAGTGACCCAGGGCCAGCATTCGAGCCCGGGTCCTCAGCGCTGTAGGCAGCAATGCTAACCACTGTGCCACCGTGCTGCCCCGACAACAAGCGATTATTATTATCTATCCTCATCCTTTCTTCCTTTAATTTCCCTTTACCCACCACTTTCATCCTTTCACACCATCCATTTCCTCCCATAGTCTCTTAAATCGCTGTAAAGCTGTTGCATCTGCATCATTTCCTCAGGTCTGACAAAAAGGGTATTGCCTGAAACCTTTACTCTGTTTCTCTCTCTACGTCAGCTGCCTGGCCGGCTGGGAATGCCCAGACTTTTCTGATTTTAATTTCAGGTTTCTGGCTGCTACAGTACCTCACTTTTGTACCCTTCATTATAACTGACGAGCTGGTTGACACCAAATTCTTCCTAGCTTTCATCAGAGAGTGCAGCAATCTTGAACGTCCAATGATACATATCTCCTATTTTATACAGAAACCCAAGCCAATGTTGCTATTCAAAGAAGGAACATTAAGCAGGTAATTTAACGCTCCAGTGATTTACTTGGTTATTTCAATGCCTTCCAAACATTCCAATCTGAGTATTGAGATTCTGAACCATTTGAGTCTGAGATCCCTTCACCAGAACCACCCAATAGAAATTGGCGAACTTGGCATTTAGTAGAAACTGGTTCCCGTCTTAGCGATGATGGTGAGTGAAATTCTCCATTTGGGAGAAGCGAAATTGAATTCTGTGTGGTTTGTCTTCCCATTGTGGACACTATTGAGGAAGCAACTCAAGACATGCTTGTTATATTTTAAATAATAACTTATTTAAAATATATATATTACTCTTGAATCCACCAGGATGATAAAATGACCAATAGTCTTCTTGTTGAAAGATGAACTATTTAATGAGTAGTAAAATAATAAACTGAGTGCTTTTACTCAATACTAAACTAACAATAAAGAATTAAAATACAATACAGATAACTATATAACTATGCACAATTATAACAAACTGTTCTAACTTCTCTCATTCTAGCTATTCTATATCTTGCTTATTCACTGTTCTGAATCAGATCTTTATGTCATCTGACTTGGAAAAGACAGGAAACCAGTTCTTATAGGATAAAAGCAAATTACTCCGGATGCTGGAATCTGAAACGAAAGGGACAATGCTGGAAAATCTCATCAAGTCTGGCAGCATCTTTTGGGAGAGAAAAGAGCTAACGTTTCGAGTCAGATGACTCTTTGTCAAAGCTAACAGACAGAGAGAGTGGGAAATATTTATACTGTGGAGTGAGAAAGGTGCAGGAAAGAAAGAAATGATAAAAGACAGTTCCAGGCCCAAAACACTCATTCCAGGTTAAGTAGCGTTTCACTTGCACCTCTTTCAATCTGGTCTATTGCATTCGCTGCTCCCAATGTGGTCTCCTCTATTTCGGAGAGACCAAACGCAGACTGGATGATCACTTTGCTGAGCATCTTCAGTCTGTGCGCATTCAGGATCCTGACCTTCCTGTTGCTTGCTATTTTAACAAAAGACCCTGCTCCCATGCCCACATGTCTGTTCTTGGCCTGCTGCAATGTTCCAGTGAAGCGCAACGCAAACTGGAGGATCAACATCTCATCTTCCGGTTAGGCACGCTACAGCCTTCTGGCCTGAACATCGAATTCAACAACTTCAGATGATCAGCCCCACCTTGACCCATTTGTTTTCATTTCATTTTAACTGTCTTTTACCATTTCTTTCTTTCCTGCACCTTTCCTGCACCTTTCTCCTCTTTGCTTCCCCTTTCCCCTCCCCCTACACCTACAGTTCATCCTTTGATGTTAGTTTCCCTGCTGTTTGACCTTTCACATCTTTTGTCCTCTCTGGGGACTGCCATTAGCACTCTTTCCCCTTGGTTTCTGTGGCCATTAGCACCCGGTTTCCCTGGGTTTCTGTGGCTATGACTCATCTTTCATTCTCACTCCACAGTACTGTATAAATATTTCCCACTCTCTCTGTCTGTTAGCTTTGACAAAGAATCATCGGACTCGAAACGTTAGCTCTTTTCTCTCCCTACAGATGCTGGCAGACTTGCTGAGATTTTCCAGTATTGTCCCAGTTCTTATAGGGGGCGGCATTCTCCCCTACCCGGCGTGACGGAGGGTGCCGGAGTAGGGGAGTGGCGCCAGCCACTCAGGGGGAATTCTCCCCACCTTTGGGGGCCAGCCCCGCGCCGGAGTGGTTTGCACCATGATTTTAAGAATTATTTCCATTTACTATTTGCCACTTGGAGTTAGATTGAAATTTTGGTCTCCCTGTTTGTTGACCACATTGTACCCATTTGTTTCCAATGTACCCGTCTGTTTCCAATGTACCCGTCTGTTTCCAATGTACCCGTCTGTTTCCATCTATGTATCACCCAGTGCCTTTCCCTTTCTGTCTGTTCCCGCATTGAACCGGATTCAATTTATGTTGCAGGATTCATCCGACGTGACTGATGCATACATGGTAGGCAGAAAATATACATATTTCAAATGAAATGTTATTTAAATAAATCAACATTGTTGATTTACTAACAAATTGCATGTGTGAAAATTTCCCATAGGGTCTGAACTTAAGGGAGCAATCACTGTACAGTGAATTACAGAGGTATGCTTTATCCTGTATAATTCCAGCCAATCTACCCAACTTCCAATATATATTTGTCAACCATCTCCCCACCTCTGCATCTGTCTCTCTGCTACTTATCTGTCTGCAAGTTTGTCTGTCTGCCTGCCTGTCTGTATGTATGTCTCTTCCTGCCTGTCTGTTTGTATGTATGTCTGATTATCTGTCTGTCAGATTCTCTGTCAATCAATCTGCCTGTCTGCCTCCTGCTGTCTGCCAGTCTCATTGTATGTCAGTGTAGCAGTCTGTCTGCCTGATTCTCTGTCAGTCAGTTTTTCTGGCAGTCTGACTGTCAGTTTGCCCGTCTTACAGTCTGACTGTCAGTTTGCCTGTCTTACAGTCTGACTGTCAGTAAGTCTGTCTATTAGTCCATTAGTATATCTGTCAGCCTGCCATTCTGTCTGAAAGCCCCTCTGTCAGTCAGGCAGTCAGTCTGTCTGTCTATCAGTATGGCTGGCTGTAAATCAGTATGTCTGTCAGTATTATCGGCTGACTGTCGGTAAGTCTGTCTATCAGTATGTCTGACAGCCTGTCACTCTTACAGCCTGTCAGTCAGCATCCCTTTCCGTCTGTCTGTCTGTAAGTATTACACGCTGACTTTCTGTCAGTAAATCTGTATGTCAGTCTATCAGTATGTCTGTCATTCTGTCTGACAGCCTGAGTGTCAATCTGACTGTCAATCAGTCTCTTTGGCTGCCTGCCTGTTAATCTCTATAACTCCCCCTCTCTCCCTAAGATTCTCTTCCTCGAGTTTTTTCATTATCAATGAATATTGTACTGTTCCCATTTCCTTTACACATATTGATCCCAAAAAATACATATCTAACATTTATTCCTTTATTTTTTTTTTAGATAAGGTGCTCGCAATATAAGAACAAACCGTATTCTGCCAGGCCCAGGGCAGTGCTCCATTCTCCACTTGGTCTCAGTCCTTCAATATTATTATACAAAGCTATCATAAGGTGCAATGTTGCAGCACAGACCACTGTCATTCACAGACGTTTGATTACTTAGTGGTGCTGTAAATTTCCATGGCTGTAATCAAGCTTGGTATCTGCCTAATGGGATCACTCTAACATTGTCAATGAATTTTGCTATTTCGGTTACAGCCCACTGGTATATAATGTATCCTTTTTAAAAACAGGAAGTTCTGGAAAACTGAGCAGGTCTGGCGCCATCTGTGGACAGAGAAACAGAATAAATATTTCCAGTCTCTTCTACAGCACCATTTTCACATAATTATTGTCATGATATTCAAACATGCAACCAGTGAACACTCAGAATAGGATACAACCAATGGGCAGTGAGGACACTCAGAGGTGGCATCACCACAAAGGGGCATGGCATAAACACTATAAAAGGGATGAGGCACTCACACCCTGCCTCTTTCCACAGACAGACATCAAGAGAGTTAGACAGGGTTGATCAGCAGCATCACACCCCGGCACGTGGCCTAGAGTAAGCTGGTACAGTTGGACTGAGTTACTACAGTTAGATTAGCAGTGAGTCGAACTAATTTGAGAACTGTGTTACTAGTTCAATAAACACGTTGAACTCATTCCAGAGTCTGGAGCATCCTTTAGTTAAGACTGCATCAAGTAGCAGCCTGTGTTACCCGAAGCAGCATAACACAACATGATACCAGGAGTGACTGTTCAATCATTTTGTTCAACTCAGCAAGATCCGTGACAACCAGCTACTGAATACAGGCACAATGGACAAGATTCAGGCTCCTCATCAGCTCAGGACCACCGGCAATCTTAGTGCCAACTGGCGATCATTCAAGCAGAAATTTCAACTATACATGGAAGCATCCAACTTCAATGGCGTGACCGATGCTCGGAAGATAGCTCTTCTACACACCACTGCGGATGACCATGCGATAGAGATCTTTAACTCCTTTCACTTTTCCGAAGGGCAGGACAAAACAAAGTACCAAACCATCCTGGACAAATTCGACAGCCACTGCGAGGTGGACGCCAACTAAATCTTCGAGCACTACATCTTCAAGCAGAGGATGCAGCACAAGGTAAAGACAAATCCTTCAACTCCTAACTAACCTTAGACTGCTAGCGCAATACTGCAACTTCGGTGATATCAGTGACTTCATGATCAGAGACCAAATCATTTTTGGAGTCCACTCTGATCCTCTGCGAGAGCAATTGTTAAAAATCAAACACATGACCCTGCCAGTCGCGATTGCAATGTGTACTGTGCATGAGCACTCTAAAAATCGCTGTTCACAATACAAAACGGCAGAAAGTGAAAAACAAGCCTCCCACGAGGTGGAGAGTGTTCACGCCATTTCCTGGATGCAGCGCCTCCACATTGATGAAAGCGGCAATTTTGTGCGCTTTTCCCGGTGCCTAACGCATGCGCAACGCGATCGGGAACACGAAGCGGTCGAAAACCGCACTGCGCAGGTGCAGACATCCGAGAACCGCACCGCGCATGCGCAACGACGCACTGATCGTCATGACGTGTTTGAACTGCGGCACCGCTCATTTTTTTTTTAAACTGCCCTGCAAGAATCAAACGCTGTTTAAACTGTGGGAAACCAAACCACTATGCAGCCCTGTGCAGATCTGCACCACCAGTCAGGAGGCAGCGTTCCCAATTCCGACAGCGGCGCATCAGAAGTGTGCAACACCGAATGCACGACTTTGATCCAGGCAGTGTGACAGATCCAGATGATGAATACCTGGACAACACTTACCAAGTGGGCATTATTACGAAGTGCGAATACGCCACACCGGACACATCGCGAGTCCAATCAATCCTGGCCGTGGATTCTGAGGACGAATGGCATGCAGTGATGAAGGTCAACCACTGCCCCATCCAGTTCAAACTGGACACAGGTGCCTCTGCCAACCTGATTTCGCAGGTGGACTTCAAGAGAATCAAGAAGTCCCCCACAATCCTTCCAGCTGCCTGCAAACTCCTGGACTACAATGGAAATGCAATCAAAGCACTGGGGTCCTGCCATCTGCAGGTGTCCAGCCGACACACACAAGCAAGCTTACGCTTCGAGATTGTTAAACCAGACAGGGCGTCCCTGCTAGGTGTGCACGCCTGCAAGCAACTGAACCTCATTCGAAGGGTCGACACCAAGACGCCGTCTCATTCAGATCTTCAGGCCAGCATCGACGACATCCTAACCCATTACCCAGATGTATTTAATGGGATGGGCACGGTGCCGTACGAGTACAAGATTGTACTGCGGCCTGATGCCAAGCCAGTGGTCCACACATCACGACGTGTCCCTGCTCCACTGAGAGAGCTTCTGAAGGCAGAGTTCACGAGTCTACAACAAAAAGGCATCATCTCCAAGGTCACTGAACCAACCAACTGGGTCAGCTCAATGGTGCATAAAGAAACCTTCGGGGGACCTACGCATCTGCATTGACCCCAAGGATCTAAACAAAACATTATGCGGAACTATTACCCCATCCCGAAGAGGGAGAAAATCACGAGTAAGATGGCACACATGTGCTTCTTCACAAAATTGGATGCATCCCAAGGATTTTGGCAAATCCAACTTTAAGAATCAGCAGAAGGCTCTGCACCTTCAACACGCCTTTTGGCAGATTCTGCTCCAACCGAATGCCATTTGGCACCATCTTGGCATCTGAGATTTTCAATCGCATCATGGAACAGATGATGGAGGGAATAGAAGGGGTTCGTGTCTACGTTGATGATATCATAATCTGGTCCACAACCCCAGAGGAACATGTGTCGCAACTCAAGAAAGTATTCCGATGCATACATGAACATGGCCTCAAGCTAATCAGGTCTAAGTGCTGTTTTGGGACATCCGCGCTGAAGTTCCTGTGCGATCAGATTTCGCAACACGGTGTGCGCCCGGACACAGACAAAATTAAAGCCATCGAGGCAATGAAAGTCCCCGAGGACAAGAAGGCAGTATTGCGCTTCCTGGGAATGATCAGTTTCCTTGGCAAGTTCATCCCGAATTTGGCCACACACACCACCGAACAGAATGGCTGGAGCTGAAAGCCAAGCTCACCACTGCACCCGTCCTTGCATTATTTGACCCAGACCGAGATACCAAGATATCCACAGTGCGAGTCAGGATGGCATTGGGGCAGTGTTGCTTCAAAGAGACGACACGTCATCCTGGGTACCAGTAGCATACGTGTCACGGGCAATGACACCCACTGAGACCAGATATGCGCAGATTGAGGAGTGTTTAGGTCTTCTCACCAGCATCTTCAAATTTCATGATTATGTCTACGGCTTGCCAACATTTACTGTTGAGATAGATCAAAGGCCTCTGGTCCACATCATTCAAAAGGATCTGAACTACATGATGCCTCGTTTGCAGAGAATTCTGCTCAAACTCCGGTGGTATGATTTCAATTTGGTGTACACACCTGGCAAGGAACTCATCATCGCTGATGCATTGTCCCGCTCCGTCAACTCACCCAGTGAAACACTGGAGATCATCCAGCGCATTGAATTGCAGGTACAACTGTGTGCAAGCACTCTCCCGGCAACAGATGAGAAGATCATTCTCATCGGAGACGAGACGGCCAAAGACCCCCTGTTGCAGCGAGTCATCCACAACCTCAGCAATGGCTGG
The DNA here is from genome assembly GCF_902713615.1 of Scyliorhinus canicula. NCBI lineage: Eukaryota > Metazoa > Chordata > Chondrichthyes > Carcharhiniformes > Scyliorhinidae > Scyliorhinus > Scyliorhinus canicula. The sequence continues at coordinate 67,711,947 of NC_052157.1, forward strand.
CAGAAAGGGCAATGACCTCAATTCTACAACGTCAAGGACGTCCTGACGCTGATCGACGGCATCCTGCTCAAGCTGGACAGGATAGTCATCCCGCTATGTGTCCAGAGCATGCTGCTGTGGCAGATCCATGAGGGATACCTTGGCGTAGAAAAGTGCAGACGCAGGGCCCGGCAAGCTGTCTACTGGCCCGGCATCAACCAGGACATCACGGACATGGTCCTGAACTCAGAAACCTGTCAGAGGTTCTAACAAGCGCAGAGCAAGGAGACGCTCCAACCACATGACCTAGAGACCTCTCCGTGGTCCAAGGTTGGCAGTGACCTATTCCACGCAAATGGTCGCGACTATATGAAGGAGACACACTTGAAGCTGAGAGACCAGGTTAGACTGAAGAAGGGATGGGTCAGACAGCTATTCCATTCGGAACTGGACTTTAAAACAAGGGGGTGGCCATCCTGATTAACAAAAGGGTGGCATTTGAGGTGGGGAGGATAGAGGTTGATTTATTATGGTTAGCAGGAAACTGGAGGGAATGGCAGTGTTGCTGATAAATATATATGCCCCCAACTGGGGTGATGTCGCATTTGTTAGGAAGGTTCTGGGAAAGATCCCAGATCTTGACTCGCACCGGTTGGTTATGCGGGGTGACTTCAACACAGTCCTGGATCCGAGAACAGACTGGTTGAGTTCTCCGTCAGGGAAAGTATCAGTAATAGTGAAAGAACTGTGGGGGTTTATGGAACGCATGAGAGGGGTTGATCAGTGGAGATTCGGGCAGCCAAGGAGCAAGGAATATTCATTTTACGCCCTGTGCACAACGTATACTCCGGGAAAGATTTCTTTGTACTGGATAAAACACTGTTAGCGGGGGTGGACACTGAGTACTCAGCAATTGTGACGTCAGACCACGTGCCACATTGGATAGACCTACGGTAAGCACAGGAAAGTCCCAGCGCCCAAAGTGGAGATTAGATGTAGGGCTGTTAGCAAAAGACGAGGTCTGTGAGCAAGTGAGGGAGGCCATTTGGGGGGTACATAAAGAACAACGATACAGGAGAGATCGCGGCTGGGGAGGTGTAGGAGGCATTGAAGGTGGTTGTTAAAGGGGAATGTATTTTGATTCGGACCCATAGGGAAAAGACTGAGCGGGCGGAGCTGGACAGGTTGATAGGAGAAATCTCACAGGTGAACAGGAGATATGCGGAATCTCCGTATGAGGAGCTCCTGAAAGAGCGTCAGAGACCCCAAATGGAATTTGGGCTCCTTTCAACAGGTAAGGCGGAGGGACAGCTGAGGAGGGTAAAAGGGGCAATATATGAATATGGGGAGAAAACTAGCAGGATGATGGTACATCAGCTGAGGAAGCAGGAGGCTGCGAGAGAAATAGGGAAAATAAAAGACATGAGGGGGAAGGAACTGATGGAACCGGGGGCGGTTAATGACGTGTTCCGTGAATTTTATAGTTGACCATATGAGTCGGAACCCCCGGTCGGGGAGGAGGGTATGAATCAATTCCTGGAGATGCTAGAGTCCCGAAGGTAGATGATGAGCTGGTGGAAGACCTGGGGGGCCCAATTGGGTTCGGGGAGGTGATAGATGGATTGGGGGCGATGAAATCGGGTAAAGCTCCGGGACCTGATGGATTCCCAGTGGAATTTTAGAAAATGTTTTCTGGGTCACTAGGGCAGCTTCTGGTTAAGGCTTTTAATGAGTCCACGGAGCTGCTAATGGCCACAGATACTAAGGTTAAAGAGTGTGCAATGGAGAAAAGCAATAACACTAAGAGAGAAATGGAAATCAGTGAAGTAGGATAGTGGGGGAGGGACTTTCGGAAATCCTGTCGGAGAGAAGAGCAGTACTTCTTCAGGGGAGGCATTCCTGGAAGAGAGGTGGCAGTGAGTATAACACTAAGAGAGAAATGGAAAGCAGTGAAGTAGGATAGTGAGTGAGGGACTTACGGAAATCGTGTCGGAGAGACCTTTCACATCTTTTGACCTCTCTGCGGACTACCATTAGCACTCTTTCCCCTTGGTATCTGTGGCCATTAGCACCCGGTCCCCCACGTTTCTGTGGCTATGACTCATCTTTCATTCTCACTCCACAGTATAAATATTTCCCACTTTCTCTCTCTGTTAGCTTTGACAAAGAGTCATCAGACTCGACTTCCGGTGGCGGCGATGTCCGAGTGAGCCGCACATTCGGTGGGCTCTCACTCCGGCGGGACTGAACAGCTGTTTCCCCGCGATAGCGGGACCACGGAGGCGGCAGAAAGGCTGCCGGGAACAGAAGAGGAGAGCGGGCTGCAGAAAATGAAAGTGTGGGAGGCCAGCAGGTGAGGAAGAAAGAGAGAGAGACGGAGGCAAGGAGGAAGCTGACCTGAAGGGTAAGATGGCGGACCCACGGACCTTCCTTCCTCCAGGACAAAGGGAAAAAAAAGTTTGGAGTTGCTGAGGAGGGACAGCTTGGACCCACTTCAGATGCCCAGGAGGGGGTAAAAATTTAAGGTGCTGGGCAAAGGAAAGCGGCAGCGAAGGCGCTGAGGAGCGGGCTGCGGCATATGGAACAGCGGGATTCCAGAAGGCAGAAGAAGAAGGAGAAAAAGGGACAGAGACAAGGACCTGAAGAAAATTACCTGGGACCTAAGATGGCGGACACACGGACCCCGGACTCAGCAATCCAGTTGGCGCTGGATAACATGCTCCAGGTAATGAAGTCCAGTTTTGAAGCGCTGAAGCGGGACAGCTTGGACCCAATCCAGAAAGCGGTGGATCAGCTGAACCAGAGGATGGACGCCCAGGATGTGAAAGTTAAGGAGCTGGGAGAGGCGGTGGAGGAGCAGGCGGATGCGCAAACGGTTGCAGCGGTAGAAGTGGACGGCCTGAAAGAGCGGCAGAGAAGACTGCTGGACAGAGTGGAGGAGCTGGAGAATAGAATCCGCAGGAACAATCTGAGGATGGTCGGCCTCCCGGAGGGGGCGGAGGGAGCTGATGCTGCAGCGTTTGTAGCAGACCTGCTGAAGCAGCTGATGGGAGCCGAAGCCTTTCCACGACCGTTGGAGCTGGAGGGGGCACACAGAGTGCAGGCAAGGCAGGGGCGGCCGGGCGGACCCCCCCGCCCGATGGTGATTAGGTTCCACAGGTTCGTGGACAAGGAGCGGGTGCTGCAGTGGGCAAAGAGCGCCAGGAGCAGCACGTGGAACAACAGTGTTCTCCGCATTTATCAGGATCTAAGCCAGGAGGTGGCTCGGCGGCGAGCAGCCTTTAAGAATGTCAAGGAGGTGCTGTTCAAGAAGCACGTGAAGTTTGGTCTGCTGTTCCCAGCCCGGTTATGGGTCACGCACCAGGGTCAACACCACTACTTCTCCGAGCCCGAAGAAGCGATGGATTTTGTGAGGGACCTGGGGCTGGTCCCGAAAGGAGGCCCCAAGGACGCGAGTTAGGGCCCGAGGATTTCTGTGGGAAGGAACGCCGAATGTGCCTGGACCGCTGCTCAACGGTTTGCTGGGCCAAAGGGGCCAAGCGGAACATTTGAGACTCTTTCCTTTGTTCATGGACATTTATGTGCTTTTTCTCTTTTTTCTGTGGTTTTTTTCCCGTTTTATGGGTTTTTTTTAATTTTTTTTTAATTTTTATTTTTTCCTGTTTGGGCTTTTTGTGCAGCTCGTGGAAGACACTGGAACCGGCTTGCCCCAGTGGGTGGGGAGGAGGGCGGGGAAACAAGGGGAATGGGACAGGAAGGCGCCGGAGTGTTGAGTCACCGGGCTAGCAGATTGGCTAGTCAAGGAAGTCAGATGGGGGGGGAAGTAACAGCCAGTAGATGGCGGGCGTGGGGGTATCGGGGGATGGGGTTAGGGGAGGGGGGGGTTGTTCTGCTGACGGGAGAGGGACTTGAAATAGGCACTGGAAAGGAGGTCGAGGGTGGAGGCAGCCGAAGGGCGGGCCAGGAATGGCGCGACGCACGGGCCAGGGGCCGGCCCGAGAAAGGCTATGGCTGACCGGCGGGGTGGGGGGGGTGGGATGTGCCCCCCGACCAGGCTGATCACCTGGAACGTCAAGGGACTGAATGGGCCGGTTAAGAGGGCGCGGGTGTTCGCGCACTTGCGGGCCCTGAGGGCGGACGTAATTATGTTGCAGGAGACACATCTGAAAGTGTCAGACCAGACCAGGCTAAGGAAGGGCTGGATTAGCCAGGTCTTCCACTCGGACTTGGACTCGAAGTCCAGAGGGGTGGCAATCATGATCAACAAGCGCGTGCAATTTGAGGCAGAGGGCATATCTGCAGACAGGGGGGGCAGATACCTGATGGTACGGGGCAGACTGGAGGGGAGAAGGGTGGTGCTGGTGAATATATATGCCCCGAACTGGGATGACGTGGACTTTATTAAAAGAGTGCTGGGGAAGATCCCGGACTTGGATTCTCGCAAGCTAATAATGGGAGGGGACTTTAACATGGTCCTTGACCCGACTTTGGATCGGTCGGGTCCCAGAACGGGTAGACTCTCAGCAATGGCAAGGGAGCTGAAAGGGTTTATGGGGCAAATGGGGGCAGTGGACCCCTGGAGAGAGGGACAGCCAACAGGAAGGGGCTACTCGTTTTACTCGCACGTCCATAAAGTATATTCCAGGATAGATTTCTTTGTAATAAGCAGGGACTGTATGGGGGAGGTAAAGAACACGGAATACTCAGCAATTACCATTTCAGACCATGCCCCGCATTGGGTGGACCTGCAGTTCGGGGGAGCGAGTTATCAACGCCCGCAATGGAGGCTAGATGTGGGACTGCTGTCGGAGGAGGGGATCTGCGAGAGGCTTCGGAAATGTATAAAAAATTACCTGCAGGTGAATGACACTGGGGAGGTCTCAGCGGCGACCGTGTGGGAGGCGCTAAAGGCAGTAGTTCGGGGGGAGCTGATTTCAATTGGGGCCCACAAAGCCAAGGCAGACCGGGCAGAGATGGATAGATTGGTCAGGGAAATGGGCCGGATAGATGAAGAGCACGCGGAGACCCCGGGGGAGGTTTTACTCAGGGAAAGGCGGAGGCTACAGGCGGAACTGGGGGCACTGTCCACGAGCAGGGCCGTGGAACAGCTTAGGAAGGCGAGGGGAGTGGTGTACGAGTATGGGGAAAAGGCTAGCAGGCTGTTAGCGCAGCAACTCAGGAGGAGGGAGGCGGCCAGGGAAATAGGTAGAGTGAGGGACGAGGGGGGGCGCAAAGTGGAGGATCCGGCAGAATTGAATAGGGTATTCCGGGACTTCTATCGTAAGCTGTATACTTCGGAGCCGCCGGAAGAACCGGAGGGGATGAAAAGGTTTCTGGACGGGTTAACATTTCCAACAGTTGGGGGGGGGCAAGTGGAAGAGCTGGGCGCCCCGATTAGAGTAGAGGAGGTATTGGGGGGCCTAAAGGCCATGCAATCGGGGAAGTCCCCGGGGCCGGATGGATACCCAGTAGAGTTTTATAGGAAGTTCTCTGAGCTGGTGGGCCCGGTCTTGGCGAGGGTTTTCAATGAGGCAAGGGACAGAGGGACCCTGCCGCCGACAATGTCACAAGCCACCATATCTCTGATATTGAAGCGGGGTAAAGACCCGGAGGTGTGCGGGTCCTACAGGCCAATCTCCCTGATTAATGTAGACGCCAAGCTCCTGGCAAAGGTACTGGCGGGGAGAATGGAGGACTGTGTACCGGAGGTGATTGGGGAGGATCAAACTGGGTTCGTTAAAGGTCGGCAGCTGGCGGCCAATCTGAGGAGATTGCTCAACGTGATAATGATGCCCCCGGCGGGTAGAGATGTGGAGGTAGTGGTGGCAATGGACGCCGAGAAGGCCTTTGACCGGGTAGAGTGGGACTATCTATGGGAGGTGCTCGGACGGTTTGGGTTCGGGGAGGGATTGGTGGATTGGATCAAATTATTATATCAGGCCCCGAGGGCCAGCGTCAGGACTAACAGAGAAGTGTCGGAGTACTTTAGGTTGTACCGAGGGACCAGGCAGGGCTGCCCGCTCTCCCCGCTGCTGTTTGCGCTGGCCATAGAGCCGCTGGCGATGGCGCTGAGAGCCGCAGAGGGTTGGAAGGGGATGGTGAGGGGCGGGGTTGAACACAGGGTTTCTCTTTATGCAGACGACCTGCTCCTGTACGTGTCGGACCCAGTGGCCGGGATGGGAACTATACTGGGAATGCTGAGGGAGTTCGGCCAGTTCTCAGGATACAAATTAAATACGGTCAAGAGTGAAATGTTTGTGGTCCAGGCAAGGGGCCAGGAGAATAGATTGAGAGGGCTACCGTTTAGGCTGGTTGAGGAAAATTTCCGGTATTTGGGAATCCAGGTGGCACGAGACTGGGGCAGGCTGCATAAGTTAAATTTGGCCAGGGTGGTGGAGCAAATGAAGGGAGAGTTTCGGAGATGGGATGCACTCCCGCTGTCGCTGGCAGGGAGGGTGCAGACTGTAAAGATGACAATCCTCCCTCGATTTTTGTTTATTTTTCAGTGCCTCCCGATCTTTATCCCACAGTCCTTCTTCAAAAGAGTTAACGGGCTGATCATGAGCTTTGTCTGGGCGGGAAAGTCTCCGCGGGTAAAGAAGGCGATGTTGGAGAGGAACCGCAGCGAGGGAGGGCTGGCTTTGCCGAGTCTGGTCAATTATTACTGGGCGGCCAACATCGCTATGATAAGGAAGTGGATGGTGGGTACGGGGTCTATTTGGGAGCGGGTGGAGGCGGCTTCGTGCAGGGGCTCCAGTTTGGAAGCCCTGGTCACGGCTCCTCTACCGCTGCCGCCGGCCAAGTACACCACCAGCCCGGTAGTGGTGGCGACCCTGCGGATATGGGGCCAGTGGAGGAGGCATGTGGGGGAGATGGGGGCGTCTGTCTGGGCGCCAATCTGCGACAACCATCGGTTTGCCCCCGGCAGTATGGATGGGGGGTTCCGAGTATGGCGGCGAGCAGGGGCGGGAAGGGTGGGTGATATGTTCCTGGAAGGGAGCTTCGCGAGTTTGAGGAGCTTGGAGGAGAAATTTGGGGTGGTAAGGGGAAATGATTTTAGATACCTACAGTTGCGGGACTTTGTTCGTAGACAGGTCCCATCTTTCCCGCGCCTCCCGCCAATGGGGATCCTAGACAGAATAGTCTCTGGGAGGGATGAAGGGGAGGGTAGAGTCTCGGGTATTTATAAGGTGCTCATGAGGGAGGAAGGGTCCCAGACAGAGGAACTGAAACTTAAATGGGAGGAGGAGCTAGGCGGGGAAATGGAGGATGGGCTGTGGGCAGAGGCCCTGAGTAGGGTAAACTCGACCGCGACATGTGCTAGGCTCGGGCTGATCCAATTTAAGGTCGTTCACCGGGCCCATATGACGGTGGCTCGGATGAGCAAATTTTTCGGGATAGAGGACAAATGCGCTAGGTGTGCGGGAGGACCAGCGAACCATGTTCACATGTTTTGGGCATGCCCTGAGCTGAGGGGGTACTGGGAGGGATTTGCGGGGGTCATGTCCCAGGTGCTAAAAACAAGGGTGGTGATGAGCCCAGGGGTGGCAATTTTTGGGGTTTCGGAAGACCCGGGCGTCCAGGGGGAGAAAGAGGCCGATGTGCTGGCCTTTGCTTCCCTGATAGCCCGGCGACGAATACTATTGGCGTGGAGGGACTCAAAGCCCCCGAAGACGGAGTGGTGGCTAGCGGACATGTCGAGTTTCCTGGGGATGGAAAAAATCAAGTTCGCCTTGAGGGGTTCTGTGCAGGGGTTCACCCGGAGGTGGCAACCATTTATTGACTTCTTTGCGGGAGAGTGAGCGTCAGCAGGGGGGGGGGGGGGGGGGGGGGGGGGGGGGTTAGAGTAGAGTAGGAGGGAAAATATGGCGGGTAGTACCGATGGGAGGGGAGCGGGCTTGTGCAATATGTTACGGTGGAAGTATTGAAAGAACGTGGATGTTTGCACATTTTTGCCTTTTTTGCTTCCTTTCTGATGATGTCTGTAACTGTTTATAAAGCCAAAAACTACCTCAATAAAATTGTTTATTAAAAAAAAAAGAGTCATCAGACTCGAAACATTAGCTCTTTCGTCTCCCTACAGATGCTGCCAGACTTGCTGAGATTTTCCAGCATTTTCCCTTTCATTCCACGTGACCGGCCTGGTCGGGGGCTCCCCGCCCCCTTCCCCTACCAATCAGCCATATCCTTTTCTCGGCCGGCGTCACGTGAACCTCCTGTTCCGTCCTTAGATATCCACTGTCATCTACTCCTTCCCAACTGCACCACACCAACCCACACCCATGTCAGCAATGTTCCCCCCTCCCCCCCGCCCTCGAACAAAGAACCAACTCCATCCCCCTACCCCCACACTTTCCTCTCAGCAACCCCCCAATTCACTGCCGTTAATTAGCCCACCCAGCCAGCATGTTGGACGCCACCCAAGGCCTCCAGCCACCCTTCCTCCTTCCAGTTGCCCTCCCCCCACATTCAGCCAAACCGTCAACCCCGAAAGAGTAACAAAAGGCAAAGTCACTATCGTTGCTCCTCTGTAAGAGCCTGCCACAGAAAACACAACATCAAACACTTTAAAAAGCACACAAAATTCCTACAAACTTCAATGTCGTGGAGATGCCGGCTTTGGACTGGGGTGGGCACAGTAAGAAGTCTTACAATACCAGGTTAAAGTCCAACAGGTTGGTTTGGATTAAAATGTTGGAAAAGGTTATAAGAGATAGGGTTAATAATCATCTTGAAAAGAACAAGTTGATTAGCGATAGTCAACACGGTTTTGTGAAGGGTAGGTCATGCCTCACAAACCTTATTGAGTTTTTTGAGAAGGTGACCAAACAGGTGGATGAGGGTAAAGCGGTTGATGTGGTGTATATGGATTTCAGTAAGGCGTTTGATAAGGTTCCCCACGGTAGGCTATTGCAGAAAATAAGGAAGTATGGGATTGAGGGTGATTTAGCGGTTTGGATCAGTAATTGGCTAGCTGAAAGAAGACAGAGAGTGGTGGTTGATGGCAAATGTTCATCCTGGAGTTCAGTTACTAGTGGTGTACCGCAAGGATCTGTTTTGGGGCCACTGCTGTTTGTCATTTTTATAAATGACCTGGAAGAGGATGTAGAAGGATGGGTTAGTAAATTTGCAGATGACACGAAGGTCGGTGGAGTTGTGGATAGTGCTGAAGGATGTTATAGGGTACAGAGGGACATAGATAAGCTGCAGAGCTGGGCTGAGAGGTGGCAGATGGAGTTTAATGCGGAAAAGTGTGAGGTGGTTCACTTTGGAAGGAGTAACAGGAATGCAGAGTACTGGGCTAATGGCAAGATTCTTGGTAGTGTAGATGAACAGAGAGATCTCGGCATCCAGGTACATAAATCCCTGAAAGTTGCCACCCAGGTTAATAGGGCTGTTAAGAAGGCATATGGTGTGCTAGCCTTTATCAGTAGGGGGATTGAGTTTCGGAGCCACAAGGTCATGCTGCAGCTGTACATAACTCTGGTGCGGCCGCTCCTGGAGTACTGCGTGCAGTTCTGGTCACCACATTATAGGAAGGATGTGGAAGATTTGGAAAGGGTTCAGAGGAGATTTACTAGGATGTTGCCTGGTATGGAGGGAAGGTCTTACGAGGAAAGGCTCAGGGACTTGAGGTTGTTTTCGTTAGAGAGGAGAAGCTGAGAGGTGACTTAATAGAGACATATAAGATAGTCAGAGGGTTAGATAGGGTGGACAGTGAGAGTCTTTTTCCTCGGATGGAGATGACCAACACGAGAGGACATAGCTTTAAATTGAGGGGTGGTAGGTATAGGACAGATGTCAGAGGCAGTTTCTTTACTCAGAGAGTAGTAAGGGTATGGAACGCCCTGCCTGCAACAGTAGTAGACTCACCAAATTTAAGGGCATTTAAGTGGTCACTGGATAGACACATGGATGAAAATGGAATAGTATAGGTCAGATAGGCTTCAGATGGCTGTAATGTTCTATGTTCTATGTTCTATGTACTAGCTTTCAGAGCATTGCTCCTTCCTCAGGTGACTCACCTGATGAAAGAGCTACGCTCCGAAAGCTAGTGATTCCAAACAGACCTGGCAGACTTCTTACTGTGCCCAAAGTTCAATGTCCTCACATTCCTCCCAGTCCTTTGTCCCTCATAAATTGCAGCGCCTCCTCTGGCGTGTCAAAATAAAGCTCTCAGTTCTGGAAAGTTGCCCACAGGCGGGCCTGGTATAATACCCCAAACTTCACCACCTTTTCAAAGAGGGCAGCCTTAATCCAACCGAATTCTTCTTTGCCAGTTACGCACCCAGGTCCTGATTCACCCGCTGCTCGTTCCATGCGCAGGTACATTTCCTGTTCTGTACCACCATCACCCTCGGCGACTCGCCCGCCTGCGGCCTCCTCATCAGCATCCTGTGCGCTCGGTCAATCTCCAGGGCCCGATCAAAGGCCCACTCCCTGGTCAGTTTCTCTAGCATCCTTACCACATAAACCACGGCTCTGCAACTTCACCACCTTCAGGCATCCCGACAATCCTTAGGTTTTGCATCCTGGAGCAATTCTCCAGATCCTCCACCTTCTCCCTCAGCTTTTTCTCTCTCTCCCATTTCACTCCCACCTGCGTTACCAACAATGCCAACTCCTCCCCATGCTCCCCCACTGCCTCCTCCACTTTCTAATTCACCAGACCCTGGGACTCCAGCCTCTGCTCCACTCACCCGATCCAAGATCTCAACGGTCCCACCACCTTGGCTAGGCCTTCCAGGGCTTCATTCCTCTGTTGCCGACACTTATTATTCAGGAACTCTCCCAACTAATCCGTCGACAACCGCGCAAATGTCGTGTCCCCCTTGTCCTCTGCCAGCTTTTCCTGTGGCGCACCACGAAGACTCTCCTGCTCCTGCTGCTCTCTCTTTCTTGCACCGCACATTGTCCGTGGACCATCCACCAGCTACACCAAAGGGGTACTCCTTCTCCAGGAATTCTTGTACCTTTTAACCTCAAATGCTATGCACTTCAAGCAGGAAAAAGACCGAAAAAGTGGGAACCACCAAATGTGTCAGCTCTCACACCATGGCCGCCACCGGAAGCCTGAGAGAATGTTCCTGTAACGTTTCTGTCTCCTTATCTTCCCTCTGACTCTCTGTAATCATGGGTGAAGCTGCAACCTTCACTCCTGCCAAATCATTACATAAAAGTAAGTCTACCGCGTCTGCTGGTAACGTCTTAACCACCCTGACATCGAATCAACCTAATAATAATTGATACCCCAATGCACTTTACACAATGGAACTGGAATATAATTTCCACTTGTGCTATTCTCTAACACCTTAGCTTTCATTGAACTATCTGGAGGGGAAACCAAATCCCTCTCCAGTGAGGGAGTTTGCATAGCACCTGAATCCTTAAAATAGTTATGGGTTTAGCTACATCATTGGATGAAAATGGAGTGATCTTCCCCTTAGATGTTGGAGCAGAGGTAGGTCATTCGGCCCATTGAGTCCACTCCACCATTCAATGAGATCATGGCTGATCTGACAAAATCCTCAACTCCACTTTCCTGCCTTATCCCCTTAACCCTTCATTGCCTTACTGATTAATAACCTGTGTATCTTTGCCTTGAACATATTTAACAACCCAGTAACTACAGCCCTCTGCGGTAAAGAATTCCACAGATTCCCTATCCTTTGAGAGAAGAAATTTCTCCTCATCTCTGTCACATATCTCTCATCTACCTCATTTGCCAAATCGTCTCCCACAGCAGTGTTTACTTCAGGTCTCCTAGTTCTCACTAGAGTTAGTCTGCTCTACAGTGTTCTACACATTTGTTCTTTTTCAGAATCCACCTGATCAACCCCAAAAATTCTCATAGGCTTTCCTCACAGCTTCCACATGCTGAATGAATGTCCCCACTTTATGACACTTAGTCCTTTGAGTCCGATGTTTCAAAATTGTGGGGGTACCGGAACAAAGGTTTAACTTTATGAATCAGCTCGGACTCGTCAGCCATTATTGCTGCTGTCTAGTGGTCAGAACCCTTTGGTCTTCATTTATCAGAGGTTGCCATATCTGAAGGTACATTTTCTCTCCAAATGAACAGTGTGTCTTGAATGAAGCGAAAGGTACACTCCTTGGCTAGACAACCAGGAAGCAATTTCACACAAGGAGTGCTATTATTTGTATTTCTTCTGACCCTTCACAATAAATAGGCCACTTTCCAATGACCAGTTGGGATGTTGCAAATTATTGTGTTGTCGTGGTTGCCATTAACAAAACACAAACAAGCAACCCCAGCCTTGGTGAGGAATCATTTCTTCAAGAAGATTATCAGCAGAGGCCACAGTAAGTGACCCATTCAAAAATAATGCGTTTCTTTTCAAATTGGAAACTGATTCTCTGGCTTGTCCACTTGCTACTTCCTGCTAACGCTGATCACCCAGATTTACCTTGCGAGTTGGAGTTTGACTTGTCACCACAAGGCATGCAGAAAGTGAAATTACATCTACCTATTAAAGGAAAAGAAAAGATGTTTCTTGTCAAAAATGAGGAAATGGGAAGTCGTCACCCTGAACCTGTTTGCAGGCATTGTTTAGATAACTGACGTTTCCTGGAGGCAGCAGGAAGCAGTATGAGAGACAGACAGGACTATGTGAGCAACCAGTGCCCTCCCTAATGGATGCCCTACTGGCTGGTTTACACTGAAGGGATTGACAATGGAAAGCTTAAATAGAGCCAAATCCTTCTGTTAATGCCCAGCATATGATGGCTGTGAACCATCCCACCCAGCAGCAGGATAGGACAGAAGAACTCAAAGACAGATACCAAGGCAATGACCAGAACAGCAAAATGCTTGGAATGTCCAGAACCAACAGCCTTCAAACCTCCAGTGTCCGGGCAGTTAGCTGGGGTATCCCATTTGGTACTGAGATGAGGAAAAATGCCTTCATTCAAAGGGTAGCAAACATATGGAATTCTCGACCACAAAAGTTGCAGGGGCCAAGCCACTGGGTGTATTGTTTGGAGATTTTAATGGCATCAAGGGGTATGGGGAGGAAGCATGAATATGACATTGAGATAGAGAATCTGCCACATTCACATTTAATGGTGGAGAAGGTTGGAAGGGCAGAATGGCCAACTCCTGCTCTGTCTTTCTCTGTTTCTAAGCAGAGACATAACTTCCCTCATCTAGACAAGACTAGAAGCAGAAGGCCAACTTGAAAAGAAAAACAGAAGAGCAAGATGCCATGTGTTTGGAGTGATCTTCCACCTAACAGATTGTAGAGAGGTAGGAGCTGGTTTCGCCAGCAGGAGGGAGATGATAACCGATCGATAAAACTTCCTATAGGCATCAATGAATGCCTGGTGAGCCTAGCCCTTTCAGTAATTTAACACTGGAGACAAGCAACACTCAGAAGTTCCTGTGCTCCCACAATGACTAACAATGACCGTGTCAAGGAACGGCTTCACGTCAACCTGGAACATCTGTGAGCTGCCAAAGAGAGTTGATGATGTGAATGTTACCAGACAATTTAAAGAGAAACTACAAGGACAGGCGTCAGGTTTGGCACTCGGTTTAATATATTGACACACGCTGAGGGAAATGAAGAGAACACAGGTAGAACATATCCTGCTGGAAATGGGAATAAAGCACTCTGCCCTCGGTGATCAGAATACCGCCATAATAGATACCGATCAATCAATGATACTGTGTGTTCACATGTCTTTTGTGTTTCCCTTGAAATTTTTAAACATAGGTCCACCAAACCGAGTTCCAATATTATTTGGGACTAATTCAGATGTACAAACATTCAATATATGAATTGTGTATGAGAGATTATAGCTTTAATACTTTACAACAGCGTATAACCATAATAATATCAATAATTGTCAGCATTTCCCTGAGAGCATGTGTCAATAACCAGATATAAAGTCGCTAATCCAGGATTTGCAGGAATTAATAAATCCAGAGGATTATTAGGGTCTAAAACCTGTAGCCTAAAATTTTGGTAGAATTTAAAAAGTAAACCCTAATCACATTTCAGGAACTGTGTTTGGATATTGGAAGGAGCTGAATTCTACAAAGCCACGGACCAAGTGCTGGGAAGTGCTGGGAAGTAGGATGAGGTTGGAAATCTGTCCACTGGCCAGCACAAAGACAATGTGTTCATATGATTGCATTTTGACATTACAGGCCAACTGGTTCATTCCTGATCAATTCTATTTGCTCGGTTACATCTCAGGGACAGAGGTGCAAGACAGGACCAGAGACATGGGCTTCAGAATCCCCGTCAGCGGCATGCGGAACCTTAATGGAACAAATGTCCCCAGCTTTGAGTTCACTGCAGCTGTACAGGGCCTTGCTGAGACCACATCTGGAGTACTGTGCACAGTTCTGGTGCCCTTATTGAAAATCAATGGTTTTCATTAGAAGCAGTTCGACTCAAAAACGTTCATATATTGAGGAAACGTTTGAAGAAATGGGTCTTGAACATGGGAATTGTGAAGACGATCTTGCTAAATCCTCTAAGATCTCGTTGGGACCAGACACAGTGAATATTATCATCATGTCTCCTCTTGTGCGGGAAACAAAATCTAGGGAAATCAGTTCAACAATAAGAGGTGTCCTTTTCAAGATGGGTTTGAGGAGTAATATTTTCTTCCAGAAAATAGTTAGCGTGCGGAATTGCCTTCCCCGAAAGCAGAGCAGACTGGGATATAGAATTCATTTAGTATTTGTTTTATTAGGCAAGGTGTCAAATGTTAGATGGAAGTGAATTTGACAGCACAGCCAGATTAGGCATGAACCGGTTGAATGGCCTGTGGGCTAGAACAGACTAAAGCTTATATCCATATGTCTTTAACTTAAGTTTGTCCCAGTGATCCTCGGCTTATCGCCCGATACCTCCCCAGGTGCATCACTGCCCGAGTGCTACCTCACATTAGCAGCCTTGGTGTTGTTGCGCATGTCCTGAAACAGGTTCGATCCTACTGATCTGCATCCTCAAACGCAAGAAAGCGGCCAACCGAGTCATGACTAACGAGTATGAGAGTATCGTTTTTGACAAAGAGTCATTGGACTTGAAACATTGACTCTTTTCTCTCCCTACAGATGCTGCCAGACCTGCTGAGATTTTCCAGCATTTTCTCTTTCAGGTGAGAGTCACATAACTGCATAATATTTGCATAATTCGCGAACCAGACTCAATATATGGTCAGGGCCAAATATTTGCACGTGCATTCTTCTAATGTTCTGATTCAGTTTCTCTGTCTTGTTATCTGATCTGTAATTGAAAATATGGAAAGATATGTAATTTGAAACATGGAAGTCTGGCAATACCTGATCTAAGAGTGCATGAGAGAATGTAGGGAGAAATCCCACAAAGGGTTAATAGCAGCTGTAGAAGAGGGCTGTGAAATGCAGATAGCCTTGGTCAAACAGGCTTAGCAAACAAAACAGGCAGGTCTTTCAAGTCACAATGGAGTGAATTTTAGTATACAGCTAAAAACAATGTTTTGCACCTTCTTAAAGTTAGCTATCTTAGTACGCAGAAGGAAAAGAATGGTTGAGGTTTTCAGTTGAATTAGGTGACAAATGTTTAGGTGTGAAATTCTACTGGCACCAGGTCAATATGGGAAGCTGGAGACAACATGTCTACGAGAACACAAATTAGACCCAAATCAAAGTCAAAATTATGAACTGGGGACACAATTTGATAATAATAAAACTACAGAAATGACAGGAATCAAAAGTCACACCACTTTGAAATCAAGGCATTTTTGAACATCACAAAGGATACAATGTAATCAAAGATCTATGAGTTGAGGTCATGCTCAAAATGAATACTTAGTCGTGTTCGAAAATTTCAGATTAAAGGTACCTTTTACAATCCAAGTGAAATAAAAGTTACTTTACAATAAAGTCATAAAAATTAATAACTGTTAAAAGATATATAAACCCTGAGAAAAGGGACAACCAGCAGAGTCAGCTCAGAGTCAGCTCTCATAGGTCGGTCATGGGAAAGGGACAGAGCAAAACAGCCAAGCTAAAACAGCTAATACATCTAAGGAAGACCAGAACTTAAAGAAGAGAGTCAGCTCCCATAGCTCGGTCATGGGACGGATAGAGCACAGCAACCAAGCAGAAGAGCGAATCCATCTGAGGAAGACCAAAAGCTAAAGCAAAGTGATTGTCAAGGTGGACCTGAAGGTGTCTTCAACCAACCAGGAGAATCCGGATCTTTTTACTTTGCTGTAAAGACAGTGATTGCTTCTTTTAAAAGAAGTATAAAAATAAAATAACTTAAAAGTTTTAACCTGAAACAATGGTTATTAGAAAGCCTACTTCACTTACTTAGCGACACATAACCCAGGATATCGATGCTACTAAGTAGTAAGTAGGTAAAATTCTTCGGTGATGGTATGGGTTATACCGGGGGATAACTTGAAAACATAGTTTGACCTGAATAGCACCCATCTAAGCCTGCATAGGAGTCAGGGAGTGAGAATCCCTGTTCACCATTTAGAATATCGACCCTTTTGGTATTGGGGACTTCTAAGAATAGTGGTGAGTTTTTAACTTCGTAGCGTCCAGCTTGGAGGCCTAGAATATTAGAGGTTTTGAGGTAAAGCGAGGCTAGAATATTATAAGCTACTTGTTAAGCCGAGTGGAGGCTCGAATATTTGAAGTTTCTAACCGACACAGGGGCTAGAATATTAGAAGTTTCTAGTTCCCAAACAACAGTTAGCATATTAGAAGTTTCTAACTGGCATATAGGCTAGAATATTAGAAGTTTCTAATGTATATGTGAGTCAAACTTTACCTGCCGAGTTTAGTTTGGAAAGTCATGCGTGGTTTACTTTTGTCAGGATATTCTGTGGATCGAGGGGACATAAAATTCAGGTTGGGTGTGAAAATCAGTAGACTAGAAAATACTGACCCTGAGAAAATGTCTGCAAGACATCTTGGTGGCAGCACTAAAATCTTGCATCCATTACTGTTAAAACGAGGCCAAAACATAAATCATCCTTAGAGTGAGGCAGATTGTGAGGGATGCCTAGAAACCTTTTGAGACCAATAACCAATGAACCCTTAACTAAAACAGGAAGATAGTGCCTTAGTCAGCCTTGGATAGGGCCCAGAAAGGGTACTTATCCTTAATTTCAGAGTCGATCTGAAAGGGACAACCAGGAACAGAAGTTAGAAATCTGAAAAATGGCATTTAGAATAATCCTCTTGCTCTGGAATAGAGTCAGGAGAGTTGAAGCAATGAAACAAGAGTGGAAAATTAACAGAGGCAAAAAACACCTGGATAAGAGAAACATCAGAACGAAGGGGTCTAAATTTTTGTTAAGTGTATCTAAAACCCGGCAGAATAGAGGTCCAAGATCTCAGGGGATAAACGTGTGTGTGTGTTTAATAAGGATTTGTGAAGCCATACAAAGTAGAGACCCAAGATCTGAGCGGATGAATAAGTGTGTGTATGTTTAATAAGGATTTGTAAATTTCCTTTGGTGTTTGTATTTTTTTAAATGTGTATTTTGCAAATCCGAGTTTCATATTATTAGAAGTTATAAACGGCAGGTAGAAATGTGATCTGTATTATGGGTAGTAAGTCAGTATGTTCAGAACTAAATTGGTCTTAGAATAAACACATAAAGAAGTTTTTACTCGGGAACGGTCAGAACTGTGTGCAGGAAATTACTTTCAAACTAATTTGTTGAAATTGACACGACATAGGTCCGCATGGTCCTAGTTCCCAACGATCATAGGATTGTCACGAGCAAAAATAATGGGGCGCGATTCTCCTCTCCCACGCCAGGTGGGAGAATCACGGGAGGGCTGTTCTGGCACCCCCCGCGATTCTCCCACCCCACTCCCAAAATGGCGTGTCACGTTTTGTGACACGCCACTCGGAGAATCATGGGACAGCGTTTTTCACAGCGACCCGCGATTCTCTGACCCGGATGGGCCGAGCGGCCTGCCGTTCCCGACCGGTTCACGCCGGCAGCAACCACACCTGGTCGCTGCCAGCATGAACATGGCGCCAAAGCTGTTTTGTGGCTTGCGGGGGGCGTAGAGGGGAGTGAGCACCACAACCGTGCTCGGGAGGGGACTGGCCCGCGATCAGTGCCCACCGACCGTCGGGCCGGCATCTCAAAGGGACGCACTCTTTCCCTTCTGCCGCCCCGCAAGATCAAGCCGCCACGTCTTGCAAGGCAGCAGAGGAGAAGACGGCAACTGTGCATGCACGGGTCTGAGCCGTCAGCTGTCGTGACGTCAGTCGTGACGTCAGCTGCGCATGCGCGGTTGACATCATTAGGTGCGCCGGCCACATCATTTTCGGCACGCCGGGCCTTGACTCCAGCGACAAGGCCCCGCGGCCGAGATTTACGGCACGGCCCTCCTAGCCCGAGAATAGGGGGCAAGGAGCTGCCTCCTACGCCGTCGTGAACCTCTGCGGGTTTCACGACGACGTTGGGCCTTGCGGAGAATTCCGCCTATGAAGTTTAGAATGTTAAATACATTTGAGAAGGAGCTTTGGAGAATAAAAATATTGGATCAATAGTTAGATTAAGAGAATTACATGCAGTATCAGGAAATAAGAATCTGATGGCAGGGAAAGATTTAATAAAAATTGATGTAGGAAAAATAAAGATATTTAAACCAATTGATAACACAGAGGAAGCTTGCGTGAAGCTACCAACTAAAACTGCAGGAACAATAATCAGTGAAGCTGCAAAATGTAAAGACAAGATCGTTCATAATCTGAGTAAACATACAGTTGAATTAGAGAAGCATGGTGTCTGGAGCAAAATAAATTGTATCACAATTAAAACACATGACCCAATTGATGGGAAGACAGTGAATTGAAACCCGTTAGCAGCATTGATAGGACAGATAATGAAGTTAAAATGTCATGTTCGGAACTTACCTCTCATAAAAATCCAGTCGTAATCAAAATAAAGTAATTAAAGTAAATGCAGTGACAATACCCAGAACGTATCAGGCTAAGGTTTCGACCAGATTGGATTACTGAGTGAGCAAAAGAGGAGGAGCTTGAGATTCTTCGAATCTCACTCAGGGGTGCAATGACAGAAGGAGGAAGCTTAACAGGCCTTAATTGTATAATGTACATAAAGGATAAGGAAAATAAACCAGTTCAAAAAGAAAAAGGAAATAAATGGTGGCAAAAGTAATCCGGAAGTCCTGGAGAGGGCACTTCTGGAGTATCCAAACGAAAATAGAAAATACAAATTAAAGAATAGGGCCCTCTCCACCCTTGACCTGTTCATCTGACTTTTCAGATGGGGAAAAATAAATAACAGACACACCAGTTCACAAGAAGGAAGAGAACTACACTCCAGGGAAGAATGTTTTAGACAGTATTGGGGGAAAATAGTGATACAATTGACGACACATTTGAGGGAATTAAATGACAGAGCCCAGAGGAAAACTTTTCGGGTTAGAAACAAATCAACATATCAAATTATTACTGGACATTGAAACCTCCGGTCAGACATCTCTAACTGGACATTAGCTGATGGATGATCTGTGGTCTCCACGGGGTATGTACTACGCGGTGGAGTTATTAAGGGTCTCGGCAGACAGCAGCGACTGACGAGGAACCCCAACATGCCAAATGACAATATTTTAAAAATATTTGTCGCTTGATGCCATGGCGGGAAAATTGTTACCAATGCAGCAAACAATCTTACATTGGAGAGCTGTAATAGTTATTGAGGAAGAAATGGCATGTAAATTGTTAGGGACTGTTATGTATGTATGATAATGGAGGTATGTGTGCCGTTCAAGAACTTGATGAGCAATCACCAATGGTGAGGATTCTTCTATACTGTATGAACGTTTAAATGGAGGGGGAATAGTGGTAGTTTAGTCTGTTTTCTTGATTTAACTGCATAGAACATCACGAATAATATTAATGTTGTTAACATGGCATATTTTATATGTAATGACTATTGGTCCCAAAGTCACAAAGGGATGTGTCGATATTGTACTTTATTTTTAGTGTTGAAATTGTGAGAACATTTGCAAATATGTAAAGTTGTAACACAGTCTATTTGTGTGGTTAGGTAATGAGTAATGTGTTAAGATAAGACTTAATTTTTTACTGTGTATTTAGCAATAGGGAGAATTTATTTGGAAAAAGAAAAGTGATAGTCGATGTGGTTTTGCGAATCCTGTTGGCTTATTATGTTGCAAATGTTATAATGGCAAATATACACTCCATGTTGTAAGATAAATGATGACAGATGAAAGGGATTTGAAGGAAATTTGGCAGGAAGATATTATCTCATGTACACCAGGGGTTGGCAGACATACATGATTCAGGACAATGTTAGACATGAATGTGAGGAAGTCAGGAATGGAAGCAGGATCAATTGAACCTTTTAAATGAATGAAGCAAGAGAATAAGTGGGTGGTACATGATATCATAATTTACCATTCCGATGAGAAACGGAAAACAATTTGGATGACGGAAAAATGGGACACTTAACAGCCAGTGATGGACAAAAGACCTTTATGGTTACTGATAAACTGAATTGTGCGCTGTTTCTAAGAGACACGAGGAAGCTTTTATGGTGCTGCTACCCCAAGGAAGTAAGATGCTTTGGACGTAGTGGAACACACGGAAATAGCCATTGTGTTACCTTCCTGAGGAGCTATGGTTCACGGTGAGGAAAGAACGAAAAGAACAAAGAATGAAGAAAAAAGAAAAAAGTCAAGTACAGCACAGGAACAGGCCCTTGGGCCCTCCAAGCCCGTGCCGACCATGCTGCCCGTCTAAACTAAAATCTTCTCCACTTCCTGGGTCCGTATCCCTCTATTCCCATCCTATTCATGTATTTGACAAGACGCCCCTTAAATTTCACTATTGTCCCTGCTTCCACCATCTCCTCCGGCAGTGAGTTCCAGGCACTTAAACCTATGCCCCTAGTAACTGACCCCTCTACCCTGGGGAAAAGCCTCTGACTATCCACTCTGTCTATCCCCCTCATAGTTTTGTAGACCTCTATCAGGTCGCCCCTCAATCTCCGTCGTTCCAGTGAGAACAAACCGAGTTTATTCAACCGTTCCTCATAGCTATGCCCTCCATATCAGGCAACATCCTTGTAAATCTCTTCTGCACCCTCTCTAAAGCCCCCATATCCTTCTGGTAGTGTGGCAACCAGAATTGAACACGAGACTCCAAGTGTGGCCTAACTAAGGTGCTATACAGCTGCAACATGACTTGCCAATTTTTTATACTCAATGCCCTGACAAATGGAAGCCATGATGTGGAGATGCCGGCGTTGGACTGGGGTGAGCACAGTAAGAAGTCTTACAACACCAGGTTAAAGTCCAACAGGTTTGTTTCAAACACGAGCTTTCGGAGCACGGCTCCTTCTGAAGAAGGAGCCGTGCTCCGAAAGCTCGTGTTTGAAACAAACCTGTTGGACTTTAACCTGGTGTTGTAAGACTTCTTACTGACAAATGAAGGCAAGCATGCTGTATGCCTTCTTGACTACCTTCTCCACCTGTGTTGCCCCTTTCAGTGACATGTGGACCTGTACACCTAGATCTCTCTGACTTTCAATACTCTTGAGAGTTCTACCATTCACTCTATATTCCCTACCTGTATTAGACCTTCCAAAATGCATTACCTCACATTTGTCCAGACTAAACACCATCTGCAATCTCTCCGCCCAAGTCTCCAAACAATCTAAATCCTCCTGTATCCTCTGACAGTCCTCATCACTATCCTCAATTCCACCAACCTTTGTGTCGTCCGCAAACTTACTAATCAGACCAGTTACATTTTCCTCCAAATCATTTATATATACTACGAACAGCAAAGGTCCCTGCACTGACCCCTGCGGAACAACACTAGTCACAGCCCTCCAATCAGAAAAGCACCCTTCCATTGCTACTCTCTGCCTTCTATGACCTAGCCAGTTCAGTATCCACCTTGCCAGCTCACCTCTGATCCTGTGTGACTTCATCTTTTGTACCAATCTGCCATGAGGGACCTTGTCGAAGGCCTTACTGAAGTCCATAAAGACAACATCCACTGCCCTCCCTGCATCAATCATCTTTGTGACCTCTTCGAAAAACTCTATCAATTTAGTGAGACACGACTCCCCTTCACAAAACCACACTTCCTCTCACTAATACGTCCACTTGTTTTCAAATGGAAGTAGATCCTGTCTCAAAGAATTCTCCCCAGTAATTTCCTTACCACTGATGTAAGGCTCACTGGCCTGTAGTTCCCTGGATTATCCTTGCTACCCTTCTTAAACAAAGGAACAACATTGTCTCTTCTCCAGACCTCCGGGACATCACCTGAAGACAGTGAGGATCCAAAGATTTCTGTCAAGGCCTCAGCAATTTTCTCTCTAGCCTCCTTCAGTATTCTGGGGTAGATCCCTTCAGGCCCTGGGGACTTATCTACCTTAATATTTTCCACGATGCCCAACACCTCGTCTTTTTGGATCTCAATGTGACCCAGGATATCTACACACCGTTCTCCAGACTCAACATCCACCAATTCCTTCTCTTTGGTGAATACTGATGCAAAGTATTCATTTAATACATCACCCATTTCCTCTGGCTCCACACATAGATTCCCTTGCCTATCCTTCAGTGGGCCAACCTTTTCCCTGACTACCCTCTTGCTTTTTTTTTTATAAATGTTTTTATTCAGTTTTCGTATTTTATATTGAACAAATTACAAATTGTTAGGAGAGAGAAAAAAAAAAAAACAAACAAAAACAAACACGCAAAAATTAACATACATATTTACAGGTAAGCATCTTCGTAGTAGTAACTGCGCCCCCCCCCCCCTCAACATGTTTATTTAGCTTGGTTTTGGGCCTTAGCTAGCCATCGAACCCCCGTAACGAACCTGTAGCCCCCCCCCCCCTCCCGCTACCTTCCCCCGACTATTCTTCCTCTTGTACATTGGCCACAAATAGGTCCCGGAACAGTTGCATGAATGGCTCCCACGTTCTGTGGAAGCCGTCGTCCGACCCTCGGATGGCAAATTTGATTTTCTCCATTTGGAGAGATTCCGAGAGGTCGGACAGCCAGTCCGCAGCTCTGGGCGGTGCTGCTGACCGCCAGCCAAACAGGATTCTACGGCGGGCGATCAGGGAGGCAAAGGCAAGGGCATCCGCCCTCCTCCCCAGGAATAGATCTGGCTGTTCTGAAACCCCGAAGACCGCCACTATCGGGCATGGCTCCACCCTCACTCCCACCACTTTGGACATTACCTCGAAGAAGGCTGTCCAGTACTCCACGAGTCTGGGGCAGGACCAGAACATGTGGGCGTGGTTGGCCGGGCCTCTTTGGCACCGTTCACATCTGTCTTCCACCTCCGGGAAGAACCTACTCATACCTCTTGCTTTTTATGTACGTGTAAAAAGCCTTGGGATTTTCCTTAGCCCTATTTGCCAATGACTTATCATGACGCCTTCCAGCCCTCCTGACTCCTTGGGTGGAAAAAAGAGTCTATCGACACTGGTCTGTGATATGGATACATTTATGAATTGATTTTGGTGCACAATTTAAAATCACAACACATACATACAAATGACAAAGATCAGGAATATATGTTAGTACAATTAGATGGGGGGGATAATTGATCAAAAGATATAGTTATGTTTCAAATGGCAAGATGGGGTGTAATTGAAAATATGGAAATATATGTCATTTAAAACATGAAAGTCTGGCAATATTTTATCTAACCTTGGTCAAACAGGCTTAGCAAACAAAACAGGCAGGTCTTTCAAGTCACAATGGAGTGAATTTTAGTATACAGCTAAAAGCAATGTTTCGCACCTCCTTAAAGTTAGCTCTCTTAATAAGCAGATGGAAAAGAATAGATGAGGTTTTCAGTTGAATTAGGTGACAAATGTTTAGGTGTAAAATTCTGCTGATATCAGGTGAATATGGGAAGCTGGAGACAATGTGTCTACGAGAACACAAATTAGACCTAAATCAAAGTCAAAATTATGAGCTGGGGACACAATTTAATAATAATAAAACTATAGAAATGACAGGAATCAAAAGTCACACCACTTTGAAATCAAAGCATTTTTGAACATCACAAAGGATATAATGTAATCAGAGATCTATGAGATGAGATCATGCTAAAAATGAATACATAGGCATGTTCGAAACATTCAGATTAAAGGTACATTTTACAATTCAAGTGAAATAAAAGTTACTTTACAATAAAGTCATAAAAACTTAATAACTGTTAAAAGATATATAAACCCTGAGAAAATGGACAACCAGCAGAGTCAAATCAGCTCTCATAGGCCGGTCATGGGAAAGGGGCAGAGCAAAGCACCTGAGCTAAAACAGCTAATACATCTAAGGAAGACCAGAATTTAAAGAAGAGAGAGAGTCAGCTCTCATAGCTCGGTCATGGGATGGATAGAGCATAGCAACTGAGCAGAACAGCGAATCCATCTGAGGAAGACCAAAAGCTAAAGAAGAGTGATTGTCAAGGTGGACCTGAAGGTCTCTTCAACCACCCAGGAGAATCCAGAAGCAAGGTCTTTTTACTTTTCTGTAAAAACAGTGATTGAACCTTTTAAAAGAATAAATATAATAATAAAATAACTTAAAAGTTTTAACATGAAATAGTGGTTATTACAAAGCCTACTTTACTTACTTAGTGACTCAGGGCCCAGGATATTGATGCTCCTAAGTGGTAAGTAGATAAATTTCTTCTGTGAAGGTATGGGTTATACTGGGGGATAATTTGAAAACATAGTTTGACCTGAATAGCACCCACCTAAGCCTGGTCAGGAAGTCAGGAAGTGAGAATCCCTGTTCACCATTTAGAATATCGACCCTTTTTGGTATAGGGGGAATCCTAAGAATAGTGGTGAGCTTTTAACTTCAGATCACATCAGCAAAGTGACATATTATTTGAACCCTGACTCACACTGGGAACTAGATATATCTGACTCAGCTGTCAGAGGGTAAGATCTTCCAATAACGCAGCCCGCCCATTACCAAACAGGAGGTTTTATTTTGAGATGCTAAACCGCAAGGACAAGAATCTGAAGAACAAGGATACAAATTGGTGAATCCATAGGTAGGTAGTTGGATGGGTGGGTAGATGGACGGATGGGGATGGATCAATTTCAATCCTCTATCCACCCTATCTATTTATCCACTTGGAGAGAGCGTTGTCAGATTTTTACAGTGGCCTTTTGGTAAGAATTAACTGGATATTTCTCGGGTGATTTGGTTAAATTTGTCCATCCAGCCAGCAGAACCAAAAGTGAATCTACAATGGAGCCTCTTAGCTCTGAGAAACATTCCCATGAGGTAATATCCAATCACTACCTGTTACTGGGCAGGGAACAGCCTCCTGGGCACATTCATTGGCCACCAGACACATCAATCAATCCGAGTAATCCGCGATGTCAGTCTAAAACAGCACAGCCTTCTGCTCGAATTAAAGGCACAGGCCAACATCCTGAAAGTCACATGTCCATAAATCATCCATGGATCAAAAATGCCATAGTAAAAATCAAAAGAAAGAGGAAAAAAGGGAATAAACAGGAAACAAACAGAATGGTGGATGGATGGAAAGATGACAGTTGGATGAGAAATTGACGAATTGAAAGAATCAATGGAGATAAAGCTATGCTCAGAAAGGTATTCAATTATCCTCCACAATGCATCGTTAATTTTGAACAGTGATAATATGTCAGAGACCAATCGATTAATGAGTCAATTCGTGAATGTGTGAGAGGGTGGATGGAGATACAGCGATGGAAGGTTTGTTATTATCTCCACATCAAATTATAATTCAAAATGCCAAATACTTTGACCTTGTGGATCCACCAATAACTAAATTCTGCAGAATGGGTTGCCAAGTTTCATTGCCTCGGAGATAAAAGGAGCTGATTTTAACTTGATGACTTTAAACAAGCGGTCAGTATCTGAGATTCCAGTCCCATTCACCTGCTGTACAAGGGCTGAAAATTAAAATAAGCTCCCATTCCGGTTAATTTCTGAAGAGTTTCGTTTTTTGAAGAGTCAGAAAGTGTGTGCTGAGAATGGAGTGGGGTCCCTGCAGAGTATCTGAGAGAAGAGGAAAGAATATCTGACCTCAGGGAAACACACGTGAGCTTGAATGAGCGGCTCTTTCGTAGTTGGGTGGAATTTTAGTCCTGGCTGCATTGCATGTGGTATCATTAAAGGGAGAGTGAAAGTAAATTTACTTTTAAAGGGAGAGGAGAACAGATATTATTCAATGATCCAGGAAATGTATCCATTGAGTTAAAATAGGTCCCAAAATCAGTGGACATTACCTCTAATAATAATCTTGATTGTCACAAGTAGGCTTACATTAACACTGCAATAAAGTTACTACGAAAACCCCTCGTCACTACGTTCTGGCGCCTGTTCGGGTACACAGACGCAGAATTCACAATGTCCAATTCACCTAACAGCACGTCTTTCAGGACTTGTGGGGGGAAACTGGAGCACCCGGAGGAAACCCACTGAGACACACGGAGAACGTGCAGACCCGGCACAGACCCAAGCCACGAATTGAACCTGGGACCCTGGCGCTGTGAAGAAACAGTGCTACCCATTGTGCTACTGTGCTGCCCTAGCTGTGAACAGCATCCTCCTCAATTCAATATTTTGGCTACACCCACTGATAAAGTGGTGCTGTGAGTCCAGGAGGAGGGGGGGGGGGGGGGAATGTCCCAATGAGACTTTCACCCCATGGATACAGCAGTACCGAGGCATGTGATTACTTAAATGAGGAAACTAGTTCCATGATGAGAATTAAAGGATATTTTACCGCCCTCTTCAGCTCCTCTCTGACCTTCCTCTGGGTCAGTGCATATATGGTGGTGTTAGTACAGGAGCTGAGGTAGAAGAGCATTGACCCGGTGACATCTGCGATAATTATTGGGTGGTTGTAACTTGGGTAGAAATGCTGGTTCGAAATCTCCATCAGTAAGAAAACAGAGATCTTGGTCATCCACAGCAATATAAAACTGCCCGACACAACAAACAACAGAATGATGGACTTCCGCCTGTTGGCCATCTCTGTATCTTCTCGCTTCTCCTCCTGACTGGAGGCTCGGAGACCCCTGCGGGCTCGATTCGCCAGGACAATGTGTCTGACGGTCAGAGCATTGAACAACAGGATGAGGAGGTAGGGGATCAATGGATTCAGCAGGTGGTGGAGCCAGAAAAATGCCACCCAGCCTGGCAAGTTGAAAAAGTCTGGTCTGGTGGCGCAGCCCCAAGGCACCCCACCCAATGTGCCACGGGGTTGGTGTTTAAAGTAAAAAGGGACATTCCTTAAAATGTTCACCAGGGAAACAGTCGCTATCACTGCCATCGCTGTTTTCTGAGTGCAATATCTGGCTTTCAAATTGTGGCAACAAATGGCCACAAAACGGTCGATGGTGAAAGCGATAGTTAACCAGACGGAACAGTCTATAGCAGCATAGCCCAGCACAGCGTTACTGCTGCACACCGCTGTGTAGAAGAAGAATGGTACCCGTACATATTTAGGAATAAGTGTTGGCAGCACCATACTGAATAAAACGACCAGTAGATCAGCTGTCGCCATGGAGACCAGGTACATAGAAACCCCTTTCCCAAGGCCACACTTTCCCCGAGACAGGATCACAATCGTCACCAAATTAGCTGGAAGAAAGATTAAGAAAGTGTTGAATATTGAGAAGGTTGATGATCCATCTCTACCACAATGTCATCCAGTTAAAGAATACAGTACTATGTATAAAATGTCAGAGTGAGCTTCTATTCATATCAAACATAGACACACACGGTAGTACAATTAGCACTTTTGCTCCACAGCTCCAGGGTCCCAGGTTCGATTCCCGGCTTGGGTTCCTGCCTGTGTGGAGTCTGCACATTCTCCCTGTGTCTGCATGGGTTTACCTCCAGATGCTCCGGTTTCCTCTCACAGTCCAAAGATGTGCAGGTTAGGTTGATTGACCATGCTAAATAAATTGAGATCGAGAACAGAAAGCTGGTGATATCTCTTTTCAGGGAAAGTGGTGAGATTTTTTAATGCACATCCCGAGTTGTTGGGGGATACAAAATTCCTCACCCAGTCCCAAGTTGATCTCGTTATTCCTGAGGAGACCCATAAGTAGGGCATCGCCAGCTTACTTCAAATCATTGTGTGGTTGCACAATGAGTGACAATCATTTTCACCGAGGGGAAAATGTAAATGTGACCTTCCACAGCCCTGAGTAGATATATTATAAACTCACATGGATTCGGAGTAAATCCCAATCCGCTGGTAAAGGGAACCACTGGACCCAAAGTAAGTCATCAGGGTTCACCTGAATTTTCATTTTCCCCAATAAGCTTGCATAGTTTCATTGCATTAAAACATGCTCAGACGGAGCCCTTCAATTGGTAAATACTCGCTGTATGAAATAGGATTTCCTCATGTGTCTATTTCTTCTTTTGTCAATTACCTTCAACCGAAGAATAATTTCCAGCCTGCGGACTTACCAGCCATTGACCACAACATGTATCAATAAAATTTAATCCATCCAACTACAAATAGCTTCCCTTGTTCATTCGTACAGAATCAGAATTTGCACAGTGTACCGCGTTGATCGGGGTTCATAAAATGCCGAGTCCATTTTTGAATCACATAATAATACAGCACAGAAGGATCCAATTCGACTCCTAACACTGGCCCTTTGAAAGAATTGCCCAATTAGTCCCACCAACCTCTCACCTCCTTGATCTTTCCTCATAGCCCTGTCAATGTTCCTTTACAATATTTATCCAAGTCCCTTTTGAAAGAAATACTGGGCGAAATTCTCCGCACCCGCGGAAAGTCGGCAAACGGTCGTAAAAATCGGGACCGTTTTACGACGGTCGCGAAGGCTTCATTTCCCGACCGATTCACTTCCTGGAAATGGGCTAGCAGCGCGGCCGCGTCAATTACGTGCGTGATGACGACGGAACGCGACGACGACACGAACCCGCCATGTGACGCCGCCCGACGCCGTAAAAAGGCGCGGGCGACCACAGAATCTGTCGGGCAGGATGTCGGAGCCTAGGCGAGCTGCTCCTCGCTTTATTGATGCAGACGTCGAGGCGCTGCTCGATGCCGTGGAGCAGAGGAGGGGCATCATCTGCCCGCGGAGAGGGCATCGCCAACCTGCCAGCACGGTACGCCAGGCCTGGCGTGACATGGCTGCTGCCGTCAGTGCTGTGGGGCAGACCCCTCGCTCAGCAGAGCAGTGCCGAAAGAAGCTACACGACCTCACCAGGTCTGCCAGGGTAAGTGCCATGAGGGTGCCCCCTAGTCACAACCATCCCTCCCCCTTAACTGCCCGGGGGGGGGGGGGGGGGGGAGAGGGATTGGGGCAGAGTTATTTGAGGGTGGTTCACAAAGTTGTCACAGACCCAGCGCTCTGGCCCCGAGGAGAGATGCAATCATCTGATGACAACTTGCCCCCCCCAAACTGTGCCAGTATCAGAACGGACTTCTGATACCTACCGTTTTGTAATGATCTACCTATGTTCCCTCCCCCAACAGGCCAAGGCCGGTCATAACCACCGTGAGCGGCACAAGACTGGAGGGGGTTCGCCCAACATGCACCCCCTCAGCACCTTTGAACAGAGGGCACTGGACCTTGTTGGGGGGTCTGCCACCCGCGATATCGCGCAATGCGAGGTTGGCGGAACTGCAGCAAGTGAGACAACCCTCCCTGACAAACACCCCCCCCCCCCCATCCTCTGTCCCTTCACACACCCTGCCCACTGGGACACCTCCCCATCCTCTGTCCCTTCACACACCCTGCCCACTGGGACACCTCCCCATCCTCTGTCCCTTCACACACCCTGCCCACTGGGACACCTCCCCATCCTCTGTCCCTTCACACACCCTGCCCACTGGGACACCTCCCCATCCTCTGTCCCTTCACACACCCTGCCCACTGGGACACCTCCCCATCCTCTGTCCCTTCACACACCCTGCCCACTGGGACACCTCCCCATCCTCTGTCCCTTCACACACCCTGCCCACTGGGACCGTCCAGCGGCCTGCCGAGCAAATCGAAATAACCCGTCTCATTCTCTTCCCTAGGACATGATGCCGAATGACCAGGGCCGTCTGGCTGCAGACGGAGACAGGAATCTGCCGCCACCTCACCCGGGGCCTCACAACAGAGGGTGCCCGATCAGCGGGCAGCCCTATCTGCCCCAACCCAATCTGCGGACCAGGACGCACAGAGGGTTCGAAGTCCACCACCACCACCAGAAATGGCCAGGGACAACCCTCCTGTCGCTGAGCAGCCCCACACCATGGACGAGGACCTAACCATTGAGAGCGTCGGGCTTGCGGCACTGCTTTCTCCCACCACATCCATCATCCCAGAGATACACACCCCGGAGGGCCTATTTAGTGATGAGTCTCCTGGGGCACAGTCTGGTTGGCACATCACAGATGAGCAGGTACAGCAGGTGGAGGTCGGAGCAACAGAGGGCCCGGACTCGCGGAGGCCAGACCAGGCCCAGGATGCAGCTGGCTCCCAGACGTTTTCGGAGTTCCTGGAGTTTCTCAACCCACCCGCACAGCCGATGCCTCAGGAAACCCAGGGAAACAATGACGGGATGAGGGCTTCCTTCCAGACTCTGCAGACGCTGTTAGAGGAGTCGAACCGCGTCCAAGAGCAGGGAGTGGTGCCGCTCATGGCAGAGACCCAGTCCGACACCGCACGGGTGGCATCCGCGGTGGAGGCAATGGGTCAGGTTATGCAAGACGTTGGGGTTAATGTGCACGCGTCATCCTCGGCCCTGGACAGGGTTGCCCTCTCACAGGCAGCAATGTGCCAGAGCCAAACCGACATTGCCGGCGCCCTGCGGGCCATGGCCGAGTCTCAGCAGGTCATTGGCCAGTCGCAGCAGTCAGTCGCCGAGAGCATCAACCGCCTGACACATGTGCTGGATGGCGTCGTGCACACTCAGGTTGAGATCGCACAGTCCCTGGCGGGAATGTCTAACTCCCTGGACTCCGTCTCTGCAAACCTTCGGATCCTGGTGGATACCGTTGCAGGCCTCCAGGACTGGCAGCGCCAGGTGTCGGTGGTGCGACGGGGAACCTCCCCGCTCGCACCTCTGTCCCAAAGTGAGGCCCGGGGCCACCGGGCTCCCCGAGGGAGGAGGAGGTTTCGGGGCCCGTCCCATTAACTCCATCACGGGACGTCCCGGAATTCTCGGCCTCCCCCCGTCCCATCCCTGGTGCATCGGGTGGGCAGCAGGCAGAGCAGGGTGGCACAATGTCACCCGAGACGCCCGCAGAGCAGCCTGGCCCATCAAGGCCGGGTCGCCCCAGGAAACGCTTGGCCAAGGAGAAACGAGTCGAGGGGGGCGATTCGCAGCAATCCTCCTCCACTCCTGCTGTATCATCTGGGGATTCACTTAGACGTAGTGGTAGGGCCCGTAAGGCAACTAAGATAGACACTGAGTAAGTTGGCACGGGTGAAGGGCACAGTTTAGTTGTAGGGGCTAGGGCACCTGTAAATAATTGTTAATATTAAACGCACTGTTCCACCTTACTTGTAATACCGTGTGATTGTTCCACAGCCACAGGAATCGTGATGGTGACCGAGTGTCGCTGGGGGTGACGGGTGGTGAAACCTCGGTGCCGGGTGTGCAGTCCCTGCCCCTACCCCCCTCCCACAGCTAGCCCACGCGGGCACGTGGTGGAGTGTCAGTGACGAACTCAGCGGCCACCAAGGTGGATGGTTCAGCTATTGCCATGGGTCAGACTCTCTCTAACGATTCTGAGCTCACAGCTCTTCGCAGAGCGGGCTGTCATCATTCCACATGGCACTGATCACACCCGCTGACACAGCCATCAATGTTGTGCCATTCGGTCTGGACCCAGTGATAAGCGTCATGTCGAAGTGGAGCAGTGTACACTGAGGGGGGGGGGGGGGGGGGGGGGTTGTGGTGGTGGCAGTTGTGTGGTGACCCTCTGCATGACTAGCGATGCAGGTGGTGGTTTGGTGTTCATCGGGGACGTCACATGCGATGCGTGAACCATGCTGCCACCATGGCGTCGCGTGCCCGCCGTCCTTGCCGGGTCCGTCGTGCCGCCTCCTGGACATCACCAGCACCTGGGTCGTGTCTGCGTGCTGCGCCCGCCACTCCGCCAGCGTCCTCCTCCTCCTCCTCCTCCTCCTCCTCCTCCTCCTCCTCCTCCTCTGTGCTGGCACGACTGCCACTAGCTTCTCCCTCCGCCTCCTGCAACAGGTCATCTCCCCTCTGCATCGCGATGTTGTGCAGCGCACAGCAGACCACTACAATGCGAGCGACCCTGTCGGCCTGGTACTGCAGAGCCCCTCCGGAGCGGTCCAGGCACCTGAATCTCATCTTCAGGAGGCCAAGGCAGCGCTCCACCACACCCCTGGTTGCTGCATGGGCCTCGTTGTATCGTGTTTCCGCATTGGTCTGAGGCCTCCGTATAGGCGTCATCAGCCAAGACCTCAGCGGATAACCCCTGTCACCTAGCAACCAGCCCCTCAGCCGGGGGGGACGTCCCTCAAACATCGCAGGGATGAACGACTGCGCTGGTATGTAGGAGTCATGCACACTCCCTGGGAACCTTGCACAGACGTTCATGAACCTCATGTGGGGGTCGCATACCACCTGGACATTAATGGAGTATGTCCCCCTCCTGTTTGTGAACACGTCCCTGTCCACAGCAGGCGGGCGCATGGGGACGTGAACACAGTCGATTGACCCCTGAACCCTCGGTATCCCGGCCACACTGGCAAATCCACGGACTCGTGAGTCTTGACTTGCTCGGTCCTCGGGAAAGGTGATGTAGCGATCGGCGATGGCATAGAGGGCGTCGGTCACATCCCGGATGCACCTGTGCACCGATGACTGGGAGATCCCAGAGACGTCCCCGCTCGGAGACTGGAAGGAGCCGGTAGCATAGAAGTTCAGAGCGACCGTCACCTTGATGGCTACCGGGATCGCGTGTCCTCCCCCCGTTCCACGTGGGGCGAGGTGCGACAGGAGTTCGCAGATATGTATCACCGTCTGCCTACTCAGCCGGAGTCTTCTCCTGCAGGTGATGTCCGGCATTGTTAGGAAAGAGACCCGGACACGGTACACCCTCGGCTTTGGTCGTCGCCTCTGACGCCGTGGCTGCACCCTCACTCTCTCCTCTTCCTCTTCCTCCTCCTCCTCCTCCTCCTCCCCCTCCTCCCCCCCCCCCCCCCCATGCTGCTCGACGACTGGCAACTCCTCGGCCCTTCCCTCTGCTGCTGCAGCTGGCCCTGCAGCCACTGCGGGTTGTGGGTGTGGATGCTGCTGCATCTCCAAATCCAGTAGAGCTGCCCCAACCACTGCGCAGAACATAGCCGTTCTGTTCCCATGCATCGTGCTAACCTACAGAAGGGTGGTGGGGGGCAGAGAAACGGGACATGTTAGACGGACGTTAGTCGACACCTCGGCAGCCGCCAGCCATGGGATACCAGTGTGTCCCGGTGGCCTGGTCGCGCTGCTGACACGTGGTCAGCCTAACCCCTGGTCACTTTCTGCATCCAACGGCCAGTAACCTATGGCCTCCTCACGGGTGCGTCAGTGGCCTGTGGCCGGAAGCCACAGGGGAACCAGCGGCCGTGTCCTCGTCACCTGCACACCATGGCATGGTGGCAGACATTTTGTTACGGGGTTGGACGGCTCACTCTCTACCTAACCCCCCCCTCCGTCGCCCCCCACTGCCCCCACCGTCTCCCCCACTGCCCCCTCCGTCTCCCCCACTGCCTCCCCCGTCTTCCCCCACTGCCCCCTCGTTCTCCCCCACTGCCCCCTCCGTCTCCCCCACTGCCCCCTCCGTCTCCCCCACTGCCCCCTCCGTCTCCCCCACTGCCACCTCCGTCTCCCCCACTGCCCCCTCCGTCTCCCCCACTGCCCCCTCCGTCTCCCCCACTGCCCCCTCCGTCTCCCCCACTGCCACCTCCGTCTCCCCCACTGCCCCCTCCGTCTCCCCCACTGCCCCCTCCGTCTCCCCCACTGCCTCCCCCGTCTCCCCCCCACTGCCTCCCCCGTCTCCCCCCCACTGCCCCCGCTCTGGAGCCCCTCCCGTTCCCAGGGATGCCTTCCCCGTTGTGGCCAGACTCGAGCGGTGCGCTGAACGGTGCGCTGAGCGGTGCGCAGAGTGGTGCCCTGACCTCCTCCAAGCAGTCGTCAGCCAGGCCGACTGGTTGACGAATTTAAAAAGCAGGTGTGTTTCACGACGTCCAAACAGGGCGCCATGACGTCGGGACTTCGGCCCATCCGGGCCGGTGAATAGCGGGGGGGCTCTCAGTGGCGATTCTGGTCATGTCAGGGGCGGGAAGGAGGCGTTTGTCGGGAAACGCGACTCCGACAATTTGCGGGGTTCGGAGAATAGCGGGAGGGCGTCGGAACAGCGTCGCCGTAAAAATTTCCGATGCCCGCTATTCTCCGACCCGTCGTGAGTCCGGAGAATCTCGCCCACTATCTGTCAACTCCGCCCAGCGCCCGTTCGGGCAGTGAAATCAAATCAGAAGAGCTCGTTTCATGGAGAGAATTCGCATCTCACCTCTGGTCCTCTTAAAGAACATCTAAAATATATTTCCTGCAGTTGCACAATCTCGTGTCACTGGGAACAATTTTGCTTCCTCATTTACTTGATCATAATTTTGAACATCTCCATTCAATCCCTCAAATCTCTCTGTGTTCCAAGGAGAATCCACAACGTGTTTAATCTCTCCATACAGCTGAAGTGTCTCAGCCGTGGCCCCATCCCAGACAATCTCCTCTCCATGTTCCCCAAGGCACTCTATGAACCATTGAATCGATATCCGGGTCACAAAGTCATCGATCACATCATTCACTATAGAATACGAGCAGAATAATAAACATCACCTTGGATAAGGTTCCTTACCTGGAACAGTGACAACTGCAAGGAAATGATAGAAACCAAATAAGATCTGGAGAATGATTGGTACTGCCATTGCTTAGTGATGGGAGATCACATTCACTGACTCTGAACACAGGATCTGGAGTCTGGACTCAGATCATCATTTGAAAACAGTCCCTGACTTATACTTTATGGTAACCCCATGTGCCACAATCGGTGTCATATTAAAAAAACACTCATTAAACACATCCCTATTGCATTGTACACTCCCTCAGTACTGGCTTATTCCATAGGGAAATGAAAAATTTGTGGCCAACAAACCCAAGAAACAACGCTCATGCACAATTAGGTATGTTTGTTTTTGCAATCAGATTCTTGCATCATGGGCACGGTTCCACATCGGGTCAACAACTTAGTGAGATTTCTACATCTCAAGTCAGTCTGTCTCTGTGTTATTGTCGATGAAGGACTATTGCCCAGAATGTTAGCCACTCTTTAGAAATCTGTCCATAATCACCCAGAGAATGGGTTCTGGCTAAGCCCAGGTAGGGAAACATTACTTTGCTGCCCTGCCCTTCACATGAGCCACTCAGTTAATTATAGAAACATGAAAGCTCCAATCACTCACTTTAGAAAAGGCTCCTCATACAGCAGATAGAATCCGGGCCACGTTCGGAGACGAAATGCATATTTTACATCGACTACCCAAACTCTCCCTTTGAAGAAGCAGGTTAGATCCCTGCATCACCGTTACTGCCCAGGATTGGGGTGGATAGAATAATTGCTGAGTAATATTGTCCCTACAAATGGAGCCAAGGTATAACCCATCTCCTGACTGAATGACAGAACATGTTCAAGGGGCTGAATGGCCTCCTGCTTTTTTTTTTCTTGGATCCCACCTCCCGCTTTGAATCTTCTGCTATCCAGATCCACAGTCAATGATGGTTAATATTAAATCTAATCAAGAATATCAAACTAAGCTAGAGTCACAGACAGACTCTCGGCGGTTGTGGCAAGGACTAAGCAACATAACGGGCTACAAAGCGAAGCCGAGCAGTAACTCTGGCAGCAGTGCACCCCTCCCCGATGAACTTAATGCATTCTATGCTCGGTTTGAGCAGGTAACCAACAACCCGCTATCGAGTGCCCCAGCAACCCATAATTCACCTGTACCCACCATCACAGTTTCCGAAGTCAGATCGTCCTTCCTGAAAGTGACCCCACGGAAGACGATGGGCCCGGACGGGATCCCTGGTCGTGCACTCAGAACCTGCGCGGACCAGCTGGCAGAGGTTTTCACAGACATCTTTAACCTATCCCTACTCCACTCCGAGGTCCCCACCTGCTTCAAGAAGACCACCATCATACCGGTACCAAAGAAGAACCAGGCAACGTACCTCAATGACTACCGCCCGGTGGCCCTGACGTCAGTTGTAATGAAGTGCTTCGGGAGGCTGATCATGAAGCGCATCACCTCCATACTCACGGAACGCCTTGACCCACTTCAATTCGCATACCGTCGCAACCGGTCTACATCAGACGCCATTTCCCTGGCCCTACATTCATCCCTAGAGCATCTCGAAAACAAGGACTCCTACATCAGACTCCTATTTATTGACTACAGCTCCGCCTTCAACACAATAATCCCAGCCAAGCTCATATCAAAGCTCCAAAACCTAGGACTTGGCTCTCCACTCTGCAACTGAATCCTTGACTTTCTGACAAACAGACCACAGTCAGTAAGAATGAACACCAACGCCTCCTCCACAATAGTCCTCAACACCGGTGCCCCGCAAGGCTGCGTACTTAGCCCCCTACTCTACTCCCTGTACACACACGACTGCATGGCAAAACTTGGTTCCAACTCCATCTACAAGTTTGCTGACGATACGACCATAGTGGGCCGGATCTCGAATAACGACGAGTCTGAATACAGGAGGGAGATAGAGAACCTAGTGGAGTGGTGCAACGACAACAATCTCTCCCTTAATGCCAGCAAAACTAAAGAGCTGGTCATCGACTTCAGGAAGCATAGTACTGTACACACCCCTGTCAGCATCAACGGAGCCGAGGTAGAGATGGTGAGCAGTTTCAAATTCCTAGGGGTGCACATCACCAAAAATCTATCCTGGTCCACTCATGTCGACGCTATCACCAAGAAAGCACAACAGCGCCTTTACTTCCTCAGGAAACTAAGGAAATTCGGCATGTCCACATTAACCCTTACCAACTTTTACAGATGCACTATAGAGAGCATCCTCTCGGGCTGCATCACAGCCTGGTATGGCAACTGCTCGGCCCAGGACCGCAAGGAACTTCAGAGAGTCGTGAATACAGCCCAGTCCATCACACGAACCTGCCTCCCATCCATTGATTCCATCTACACCTCCCGCTGCCGGGGGAAAGCAGGCAGCATAATCAAGGATCCCTCCCACCCGGCTTACTCACTTTTCCAACTTCTTCCATCGGGCAGGAGATTCAGAAGTCTGAGAACACGGACGAACAGACTCAAAAACAGCTTCTTCCCCACTGTCACCAGACTCCTAAATGACCCTTTTATGGACTGTCCTCATTAACACTACACCCATGTCTGCTTCATCCGATGCCAATGCTTATGTAGTACATTGTATATATTGTGTTGCCCTATTATGTATTCTCATGTATTTTCTTGAATTCTGTTCAATTCCCTTTTCTTCCCATGTACTGAATGATCTGTTGAGCTGCTTGCAGAAAAATACTTTTCACTGTACCTCGGTACACGTGACAATAAACAAATCCAATCCAATCCAATCCAATCCAAGTTTGTATTTTGTCTCAATGTGTTTGGAATGCAGATGAGATACAGGGAGTTTGGCAGAGCTGTATTTATATCTGGAGTAACTGTGTTCAGTTCTGGGCCCTGCCCCTCAGGGTGGATGTGTTGGTCTTTGTAGGTAGTCCAGTGCTAATTCACCAGGATGTTGCATAGAGAGATTTTTTAAAGTCTACTCATTAGGATTTTAAATTTTTTACCAGAGGTTCACAACAAACAAACAAGTAAAAGCAGAAAAGTGTCACTGTACACAGCTACAGCACAGAATGATAGTCATTACATAATTGGGAACAAACAAGACCGGGTAGAATTCCCAACATGTTCCTTCCATGGATAAATGAGTCATCTGCACCTAAACAGGATATAGGTAACATTATAGACCTGCGTCTGACCCACAGCTACAGAACAATATAACAGAGGAAGAAAACAGTACCCCAAGTTGCCAGTGCTATGGGGAATTGACTAACACTTACCATAGACTTTATAGTACAGAAGGAGGCCATTCAGCCTATTGATTTTGCACCAGCCCTTGGAAAGAGCACCACACTCCTCCACCCCATTCCCGTAACCAAGCAACGCCACCTAACATTTTTTACACTACGAGGCGATTTAATATAGCCAATTCACCTAACCTGCACTTCTTTGGACTGCGGAAGGAAACAGGAACATGCGTAGGAACCCCAAGCAATTGAAATTTTTCTCCAGATCCAGAGTGAAAGAGGCAACACCATTAAAATGCCAAAAGTTCAATAAAAATATTTAAAATAAAGAATGTTTGGCATGACATCGGGCACTGCCAATATGTACAAATGAGTTCCATCTGAAGTAAATCATATGCAGGACACCAGCTCAAAATAGACCCATTCAAAGGTTTGGTAATACTTGCAATTATGATTATGCATTGAAGAGCAGGCCTCAGGCATGTACACTACTTGACAAAGAATGTAGCATGAAGTGGTTAATGGGGCCAATAGAGTGAAACAACGTAATTAAGTGATCAAGGCAATGGCACATACTCCATAGAGAAACTGATTTTAAAAATTAAACATGCCATTACCTGTCAAAATAAGCCAAATTAAAGTAAAAGGACAAACCTTTCAGATCAGAACAATTCTGGGCCTGGAGCAAGTAAACCTGATGAGGAGTATCCACAATGTGGATACTGATGATTGGAGAGCTAGAGAATACTTTAAGTACATGCATGATGTTATTTTGAAGGATATTGAGTGAGGTGATCTGCAAATCAGGAGTGTCAGAGAGAAAAGGGTATCAATCTAATTATTCAGAGATTATATTGAAATTACAACCAGATTTTGGAATAAAATGTAGTCTAACACAAGTTTTGTAAAGAAACATTTTATTAGGGTATTTGTAGTTTTTATAATAATGACAATAACAGCGACATAAACATGATACATGTGATGTACCATCAGTTCGACTCAAGACACAATTAGGATCCGAACTGTGACTTTAATCAGCTAGTTGGTAGCCGACGCTGTTGGTGGTCGACTACAGAGTAAGGCCGACCGCCGGGAACTCTGGGTACTTATACCACGCCTCGGAGGCGGGGTCTACTTGCCGCTCGACCAATTGGTGAGCAGTCACATGACTAGTCCCAGCCAATCGGGCGAAAGGCACATGACCAGCCAGAGCCAATGGGAAACCCATGCTCTGCACCAATGGCAGTGCTCACATTCATACCACCACAACATGAAACACTTCCATCCCTATCCCGTTCTTCGCACCCCCAACCCCCAACAATGAAACAATAGCCTAAACACCCTGCCCCTGTAGATTTCTGCCTCTGCTGACATTTTAATTTTCTCCGAGAATGTCAACGAACGGCTGCCACCTCTGGACGAACCCTAACATTGACTCTCTCAGGGAGAACTTTCCTTTCTCGAGACTGAGAAACCCAGCTACGTTACAAACCAAGGTCTCTAGTTTTGGGGGCTTCGAGTCCCTCCACATTAACAGAATCCGTCTCTGGGCTACCAGGGAGGCAAAGGCCAAAACGCCAGCCTCTCTCGCCTCCTGGACTCACGGCTCTTCCGACACTCCAAAGATTGCCACCTCTGGACTCGGCACCATTCATGTTTTAAGTACCGTGGATATAGCCTTAGCAAAACCCAGCCAAAACCTTCTAAGCTTCGTGCATACCCAAAGCATGTGGACATGATTTGCTGGACCTCCCGCGCACCTTGAACACCTGTCCTTTACCCCATAGAACTTGTTCATCCGGGTCACCATCATGTGTGCCCGGTGGACTACCTGAATTGTATCAGGCTGAGCCTGGCACATGATGAGGATGTGTTAACCCTGCTTAAGAGATTCTCCCACAGACCTGCCTCTATCTCCCAATAGCTCGTCCTCCCACTTGTCCTTCTGTCCCTCTATCTGAGTTTCCTCTGACTCCATAAGTTCTTTCTAGATATCTGATACCTTCCCCTCTCCCACTCATGTTCTGGAAACCACCCTGTCCTGTATTCCCCATGGTGGCAGGAGTGGGAAGGTCGGAACCTGCTTTCTCAGAAAATACCGTACCTGCAGATATCTAAACCCATTCCCTGCTGACAGTTCAAACGTCTCCTCCAAATCCTTCAAGCTAGGGAATCTCCCGTCTATAAACAGATCTCCCATCCTCTCAATTCCTTCTCTCTGTCATCTCCAAAACCCTCTATCCAGTCATCCCGGCACAAACCGATGGGTTGTTGTAAATTGGGGCCCAGACCCAATGCTCCCTCCGCTCCCCTATATTTCCTCCACTGCCCCCAGACTCTCAGAGCCGCCACTACCATTGGGCTTGTGGAGTACCGCGCCGGCGAGAACAGCAGAGGTGCTTTATCAGTGTGCCCAAACTTGTGTTCTTACACAATGCCGCCTCTACCCACTCCCACACCGACCACCATCCCCCACTACCCACTTCCTAATCATGGCTATATTAGCTGCCCAGTAGAAGTTTGATGTGGAGATGCCGGCGTTGGACTGGGGTGAGCACAGTAAGAAGTCTTACAACACCAGGTTAAAGTCCAACAGGTTTGTTTCAAACACGAGCTTTCGGAGCACGGCTCCTTCTTCACCTGAAGAAGGAGCCGTGCTCCGAAAGCTCGTGTTTGAAACAAACCTGTTGGACTTTAACCTGGTGTTGTAAGACTTCTTACAGTAGAAGTTTGGCAGCGCCAACCCACCCTCCCCCCGACTACACTCCAACGACACTTTCTTCACTCGCGAGGCTTTACCCATCCACAAAAAGCCCAAAATCACCTTATTCACCCGTTTAAAAAAGGCCTCAGGATAAAAATGGGGAGACACTGAAAGACAAACAGAATCTGGGGATGACCGTCATTTTCATGGTCTGTACCCTCCCCGCCAATGACAGCGAGAACATGTCCCATCTCCTAAAGTCCTCCTGCATTTGTTCCAAAAGCCGGGACAAGTTTAACTTGTGCAATATCTCCCATTCCCGTGCTACCTGGATTCCCAGATAGCAAAAGCTCCATCCTACCATTCGAAACGGCAGCACTCCCAGTCTCTTCTCCTGCCCTCTCGTCTGGATCGTGAACATCTCGCTTTTCCCCACATTGAATTTATACCCTGAAAACCTCCCCCATACCCTCTAACGGGTCCAAAATGTCGAGGACCAGGTCAGCCGCGTAAAGCGAGACCCGGTGCTCCATTCCCCGCGCCCCGGACCAGCCCTTTCCAGTACTTGGAAGCTCTTAATGCCAGAGCCAATGGCTCTATGGCCAGTGCAGATAGCAGCGGGGAGAGTGGACACCCTCGCCTTGTCCCTCAGTGCAGTTTGAAATAGCCCAACATACAGCCAATTCATACACACACTTGCTACTGATGCCTAATACAGCAACCACACCCAATCGATGAAGCCCTGACCAAACACTATCCTTCCTAACACCTCCCACAAATAATTCCACTCTATCCAATCAAAGGCCTTCTCCATCGCTACAGCCGCCTCCATCTCCTCCCCCACTGAGGGCATCATGATTAGCATTGGTTTCTCTACCTTGAAGCTGAGATTGCCTGGGAACGTGATGCCCCACATCATAACTCCACTGCCATGCGTCTTATTGTGTTTCCTTCTGTAAGTGTGGACATAAGACTGGCTTTGCCCATCTCATTGTAACTCACAAATCATTTAAAACAAACAAAGTTTGACCAGTTGCTAGTTATTAATTTCCTACGTCGATGTAAATGTCATTTCAACTTGTGAGTCACGTTCAATAAGGTGCCAGTTTTCACAGGGTGAGAGCTTACACCTTCACCCCTTGTCTCATTATTACTCTGATCACTTTCTTTCTCCAGCCCTTGAGTTGGGTGATCCGTGTAGGGAGATGATCTGCTTCTTTTTTTTCAGTTCCTTCTTCACATAACTTGTGTTAAATTCCGACTCCAGGTGATGGCAATGGAGTAGGAGGGCGCACATTTGGTAGCTCCCGCTTTTGAACCTTTTTGGACAGGGCAAAATCGGCCCTCTTCAAGAAGGGGTTGAAGTTCGGGATGTTGTATCCAGCGCGGCTTTGGGTTACATTTGAGGGCCAGGAACTTTATTTTGAATTACCGGACGAAGTTATGAACCTTATCACAAAGGCTGGCATGGGATTAAGGTCACTGAACCCTGGGGGAGGGCATTGCGGTGGCGAGCTGGTCAAAATCACTTCTGTGTTGTTTTGAGTATGCAGTGCTCTCTGTAA
The DNA here is from genome assembly GCF_902713615.1 of Scyliorhinus canicula. Classification (NCBI taxonomy): domain Eukaryota; kingdom Metazoa; phylum Chordata; class Chondrichthyes; order Carcharhiniformes; family Scyliorhinidae; genus Scyliorhinus; species Scyliorhinus canicula. The sequence continues at coordinate 67,754,372 of NC_052157.1, forward strand.
CAAGGGGTTGTTGTTTTTTTGTTTGCCCCTTCCTTTTTTCTCTGGTTTTTGTTGTGATAAGATGTTTGAGCAGCTGCTCAGAAATGTAAAGTTTACTCTGTTCCATTAGAAGTTGGGTGGAGGGATTTTTTCCACTGTTTATTTACTGGGGACAGTGATGCTTTGAATATGTATGTCCAAGTGGGGGGGGGAGGAGGGAGAACAATGGGGAGATAGGATGCCTGATGCCATGGGCAGGAGCTACCAGGCTAGCTAGGTTAGCTAGCTCACAAAACCGAAGTGGGGGGTGAGCAGGTGATAAGTTTGATTTGGTGGGTTGGATCACTGCCTTGGCTGTTCTCTCGGTGTAATAACTGCTTTTCAAATTATGATAACCAATGGTGAATGGCGAAAGTGATAGTTAACCAGACGGGACAGTCTATAGCAGCATAGCCCAGTACAGTGGCAGTGCTGCACACAGTTGTGTAGAACATGAATGTGATTGGGAAATAGCTGGAGCCGAGCGAAGTGAGTACAACACTGAAGAAAACGACCAGTAGCTCCGCTGTCGCCATGGAAACCAGGTAGCGAGAAACACCTTTGCCAAGCCTGCACTTTCCTCGAGGCAGGATCACAATCATCATCAAAATAGTTGGAAGATAAGGTGAAAAATAGTGCACTTTTGAGCAGGATGGTGAGACATTGAAAGAGCAATAAATAAATAGTCATAGCGAGATTGTATTACTAACCAAGACTGAGGTATGAACTGAAAGACAAGCTCTGCAACAACCTCGAAAGTACAAAGTAAAGGCTGAATGGACTGTTGTTGTACAATTGGATTCTGCATGTATAAATTAACTAGCCCTTCATACAAGAGAGGGTGCAGAGAATAAAGGAATGCATGCACCTAGAAGAGGGAACATGCTAAGAGGACGTGTGATGTTGTACGAAGTAAATAATGGCATGATGGGAAAACTGGTCAACTACTGGGTACAATGTAAGAAAAGCTGACTTTGCATGACCTAAAGCCTGAATAAGATCAGAGAAGGTCAAGCTGATCCGAAATGCCTGGACTCCGTAAATTCTGATAAGGCTAACTCGTCATAACTCAAAGCAGTCTAAATACGACAAGATAATGTCAGGAAGAAACAAATCTTCTCCGACTCCTAAACATTCCATCAAAGGACAAAATAATGATCTGAGTGACGGGACAGAGTCCTGAAAGGTGAGCAAGGTGACGCCTGTTTTATGATATTGCTTATGTTTGTACTTCTGATCAAATTCCTGATCAAGCTGTAGTCACGTAATCCTGATTCTGATAATGTATAAATACTGAGCTAATTTTCTGTGAAAGCGCGGACTTGAGTAGGAATTGGCAGAGACACTCTCTGCTCTCCGACCTCAACTTTCAGCCAAAACTGCAGTCTGTTCGAAAATAAAGTCTTGTTATGTTTTCTTAACGAGCGTTGTTGAATCTTTCTATCACAGTACAGGAGCAGGAAAAATATTGACTTCCGAAGACGAGGCAACCATGCTCAACAAGGGAAGTCAGGGACAGCATAAAATCAAAAGAAAATGCATACAAAGTAGCAAGGATTAGTGGGAATCCAGAGGATTGGAAGCCTTTAAAAGCATGCAAAGCACAAAAAACTAAGGGGGGGGGGGTGTGGTTGGGTGTGTAGGGGGGGGGGGGGGGAGATGAATAAATATTAATGTAAGCTAGCTGGTAATATGAAAGAAGATTGCAAGAGGTTTTATGTCAATATAGGAAAGGTAAGAGAGAGGCAAGAATGTACATTGAACCACTGGAAAATGAGGCTGGGGAAGTAGTAATGGGAAACAAAGAAATGGCAGAGGAACCACTGGTCTCTGGATTACTAGTTTAGTGAGAATAATACGGCACCACTGCCTCCCCACATGAATGCACTAATCCTGCATTTCTCCCTCCTTCTTTTCCCTGTTCATACCAGCTTCTGGAACGTTATTTGCATCATGTCCTACCGGACCAAAGGTCACGTTTTATAACTCCTTCCTATTTTGCATATCTATTTTAGAGAAACTCTTACTATTCGTTTTTTATAATCCTGGCTAGCTTTCGCTTTCCCACTTTATTAATCTCTTTGTCATCTTCTGCTGTTCCTTATATTCTGCCCAGTCTTCTGAACTGCCAACTATCTTTGCACAACTATGTTATTTCCTCTAATTTTGATACTCTCTTTAACCTTGCTCCCTCATGGTGGTTGCTGGTTTCATGGTTTTCTTTGTTATCCAAGGTATTTTCTTTGTCATTGGAATGTATTTATTCCATTAATTCTGGAATATCCACTCACATGTTTGCCCTTGAACATCTGTTGACCAAGCTATTACTCAATTTGTGTATTCACTTTAGCCAGCCGCTCTTTAACGTCCATCCATCCATTTTGGATTGGATTTATTTATTCTCACGTACAGTGAAAAGTATTTTTCTGCGAGCAGCTCAACAGATCATTAAGTACATGAAAAGGAAAGGAAATAAAATAAAATACATAATAAGACAACACAAGGTTGTAATGTAACTACGTAAGCACCGGCGTCGGATGTAGCATACAGGGGTGTCGTGTTAATGAGGTCAGTCCATAAGAGGGTCGTTTAGGAGTCTGGTAACAGTGGGAAGGAAGCTGTTTTTGAGTCTGTTCGTACCAGTTCTCAGACTTCTGTACCTCCTGCCCGATGGAAGAAGTTGGAAGATTGAGTAAGCCGGGTGGGAGGTGTCTTTGATTATGCTGCCCGCTTTCCCCAGGCAGCGGGAGGTGTAGATGGAGTCAATGGATGGGAGGCAGGTTCGTGTGATGGACAGAGCTGTGTTCAGAACTCTCTGAAGTTTCTTGCAGTCCTGGGCTGAAATGTTGCCATACCTGACTGTGATGCAGCCAGATAGGATGCTTTCTATGGTGCGTCTGTAAAAGTTGGTAAGAGTTAATGTGGACATGCTGAGTTTCCTTAGTTTCCTGAGGAAATATAGGCACTGTTGTGCTTTTTTGCATGGGTGGACCAGGACAGATTCTTGGTGTACCCCAAGGAATTTGAAACTGCTAACCATCTCCACCTCGGCCCGTTGATGTGGACAGGGGTGTGTAGAGTACTTTGCTTCCTGAAGTCAATGACCAGCTCTTTAATTTGTGGTATGCGATGTCCACGGGCCATCACTGGAGGGCTCACATGCTCCCAGAATGAACCGCAGTGACGTCTTTCTGCCACCCTCTACTGGATACTTTTCCTCCTGTTTGACGTCTCGCTGCCGCCCACTGCTGGATGTTTTGATGTCTTTGCCATCCGCTGTTCAGTCGTGGTGACAGCGCCAACGTCTCCCAGAATGCACCTCTTTGCCATCTCGCTGCCGCCCTCTGTTGGATGCTTTTTCTCCTGTTTGTCATTGGAGGGCTTCTTCCGCCATCCTCTCTTCAGTCGTGGTGACAGCGCCGACTGCTCCCAGAATACACCTCAGTGACATCTCTCTGCCACCCTCTGCTGGATCTATTGTGGCTGGATTAATATTCCAGAGACCCAGGGGTCTCGCAATCTAATCCCACCATGACAGGAGGTGGAATTTCAAATTATATATTTAAAAAATCTAGAATCAGAAGTTTAAGGATGATCATTTTTGACTGTCGTAACAACACTCCTTGTTCATTAACATCCCTTTCGGGAAGAGAAATCTGCCGTCCTTATTGGTCTGGCCTGCTAGTAGCAGTAGACCCACAGCGATGTGGTTCACTCTTAAATGCTCGAGCAAGCTAGTCAGTTGTAACAAACAGCTGCAAAAAACAATCTCTACAGTGCTTCAAGAAGACAGCTCACCACTCCCTTCCCAAATGGCAATTTGGGATGGGTAATAAATGCTGGTCAAGCCAACAACACCCACATCCCTTGAATGAAATTCAAAAAAACTCAATTGCCCAAATAATGAGTCAAGTGAAACTTCTCTGAACTGCTTCTATCACAATGAGATTTGTTTTCAAATAAGGAGGACCAAACAGCACTCAGTTCCCTGTTTGGAGCGGTATGAATAGCACTGCTGCCTCACAGCATCAGAGGCGCGGGTTCAATTCCAACCTCGGGTGACTGTGTGGAGTTTGCATGTTCTCCGCGTGTCTGCGTGGGTTTCTTCCGGGTGCTCCGGTTTACTCCCGAAGTCCAAAGATGTGCAGGTTAGTTGGATTGGCAATGCCAAATTGTCCCTTAGTGTCCAAAAGGTTAGTTGTGGTTACAGAGATAGGAAAGAAGCGTGTGCCTACGTAGGGACTCTTTCGGAAGGTCGGTGCAGACTTGATGGTCCGAATGGAATCCTACTGCACTGAATGGATCCCATGATTCTTGAAGCGGTCTCCTCAAGATCCAGCGCAATCTCCTTACTTTTATACTCCACCTCCCTTGCAATAAATGCGTACATTCTGTTTGCTTTCCCAATCACTTGCTTCAACTGCATTCCAACAATTTCTGATTAATGTATCTGGACACAGGTAAACAATCCCACAGTTAATATTTCATAAAACAATATGCAAGGACGCTCTTTCTGGCATCCAGGCCAATATTTAGACCTCAATCTATGTCACTGTCGCCAATTGTCTGGTCGTTAGGAGGTTGTGGTTTGTTGTTCACAGGTTGACTGTGAAATTGTACCACAATTGGCTGTGAGACACTTTGGTGAGGTTCTGTGGTTTTTGAATTGGAATCTCTCTTCCTTTATTCTTTACTTTGCAACGTTTTGACTTGAGGCACAACTGTTGTGTGCCAAATCTCTCCACACTGCTCTCATCTGCAGACACGTCTTTATTCTTCGTTTAGGCAGCGGGTACATCGCAAATAAACTGCAGTGTCCTTATGGTGAAGTACTCACAAGGGTAAAACCATGTTGGTACCATATTGCCACTGTGAGATTGTGTATGCGCCCCTGAACATACACAAGCAGAGTGCAGGCGATGCGACAGAGATAAATTCTCCCAATCAAAATGAGATTTATTCAGAAGGCATTGCGGATGGTGTTCTTAAGCAAAAGTAGATATATTCCCCTTTTGATATATTCAATTATGCAATACCACGTGGAACTGTAACTTTCAACGTAGACAAATTCATGTATATATCACCCTGCAAGGGAACAGGGTTTATGATTAGTTACAATTAGTAATGGCTTAATTATAATTTGATTGATTTGTCCCAATGTTGTTCACATCCCGAAACTTACTGCAATGACATTGGATTTACAGACTTTGCAGTTTTATCACTCAGTGTTAAAATCATCGTCTGGATGAAGTTTATAACATTTTGACAGGAATAACTCTGTATGAAAGTGTAGGCATTAAGTGTCCCACCCCTCCCACAGTAACCTGGAGTCCCAAAGCCCACTTTTTAAATATTTAGCCTAGGGCTAGGCCCCAGAGATGTAACTGTGCTCGTGAAATTGATCAGGAGTGAACCAGCTTTCCTATAGTAGCATCATGAAATCACGTTCATTGAGCAGGCCATCCAACCTTCTGCATCTTTGTAGGTCAAAAAGCAGTTATCCAACATAATCCAATGTTCCATCCCTGCGTCTGTAGCCTTGTGGGCTCCAGCGTTATTGTTGATATTCACATTATTGTGACTGATGATTGTGATGCAATGATGTCATAACTAATGTGATGAATGTAGAAATTATTATATATATTTCATATTTGAGGCAGGAATGTTATTTAAAAACCCTGGTTTAACATGCATGCAGACAACAAGGCTACTAAAGCTGTATTTACGGTGTCTAAAATGAGGTAATTATCAATTTTAACTATTTACTTGTTTAGCGAGGTATGGCTAATGGAACACTGTTGATTGCAGGAGATTCCCTGGAGTGTAGATAATTTGAGTAATTGTTTTTCACCCTAGTTAAGCAGGTCATGGGATGCAGCTTATGTAATTAATGGGAGGAGCCAGGTCTGTCTGTAGTTTTGCAGTCTGTTAGTACTGTTAAGTTGAAAGCAGTTTCAAACAGCATTTGAGTCTGACAAGGCAGAGGGATTTTCAGGTTGTCCCTGAAAGGGCCTCTCACTCCAAAGAACCACAAAAATTAAGAAAGTAACCCTGATTGCTAACTGTATTTATTAGTGAATTTTGAACTGGGTTCTTTTGTTGGAATAAATTAGTGGCAGACATAGATAGTAAGTTAAAGTTTTTCTTTTTATTTAAGAACTGTTTAAGTGTTATGGTAATGCAAAGGAAAATCCAAAGAGCTTTTACAAATATATAATGGGCAAAAGAATGACTAGAGAGAGGGTAGGGCCTCTTAAAGGTAAACAAGGTCATCTATATGTGGATCCACAAGGGATAGGAGAGGTCCTGAATGAATATTTCTCATCAGTATTTACTGTTGAGAAAGGTGTGAATGTTAGGGAAATTAGGGAAATAAAAGGTGATGTCTTGAGGAGTGTACATATTACAGAGAATGGGGTGCTGGTGTTATTAAAGCACATCAAGATAGATAAATCCCCAGGACCTGATGTAATGTATCCCACTTTCCTAGTTGTGGGAAGCTAGGGAGGAAATTGCTGGCCCCCTAGCTGAGATATTTGAATCATCGTCAGCCACAGGAGAGGTGCTTGAAAATTGGAGGATTCTTTAAGATGGGCTGTAGGGATCAGCCTAGGAACTACTGATCGGTGAGCCTTACTTCTGTAGTGGGTAAGTTGTTAGAAGGTATTCTGAGGGACAGGATCTACAGGCATTTAGACAGGCAAGGGATAATTGGGGAAAGTCAGCATGGCTTTGTAATGGGAAAGTCATGTCTCACAAATTTGTTTGAGTTTTTTGAAGGGGTAACCAAGAAGGTAGATGAGGGCAGAGTGGTCAACTTTGCCCACATGGACTTTAGCAAGGCCTTTGACAAGGTACCCCATGGTAGGTTGTTGCAAAAGGTCAAATCTCACAGTATCCAGGATGAGGTAGCCAATTGGACACAAAATTGGCTTGACGACCGAAGCCGAAGGGTGGTTGTTTTTTCAAACTGGATGCCTGTGACCAGCAGTGTGCCTCAGGGATCAGTGCTGGGTCCACTGTTATTTGTTATACATACAAAGGATTTGAATGAGAATTTAGGAGGCATGGTTAGTAAGTTTGCAGATGACACCAAGGTTGGTGGCATTGTGGATAGTGAAGAAGGTTATATAAGATTGCACCAGGATCTTGATCAATTGGGTCAGTGGGCCGATGAATAGCAGATGGAGTTTAATTTGGATAAATGTGAGGTGATACATTTTGGTCCAAATCAGGGCAGGACCTACTCAGTTAATGGTCGGGAGTTGGGGAGAGTTACAGAACAAAGAGATCTAGGGTACAGATTCATAGCTCCATGAAGGTGGAGTCACAGGTGGACAGGGTGGTGAAGAAGGCATTCAGCATGCTAGGTTCTATTGGTCAGAATATTGAATACAGGAGTTAGGATATCTTATTGAAGTTGTACAATACATTGGTAAGACTACACATGGAATACTGTGTTCAGTTCTGGTCACCCTATTATAGGAATGATATTGTTAAATTAGAGACTGGATGTGCTGGGACTTTTTTCCCTGGAACGTAGGACGCTTAGGGGTGGTCTTAGAGAGGTTTATAAAATAATGAGGAGCATGGATAAGGTAGATAGTCAACATCTGCTCCCAAAGGTAGAGGAGTCTAGAACTAGAGGGCATATGTTTAAGGTGAAAGGAGAGAGATACAAAAGAGCCCAGAGGGGACATTTCTTCACACAAAGGGTGGTGAGCATTTGAAAAGGGCTGCCAAAGGTAGTGGTCGAGGTGGGTACAATTTTGTCCTTTGGCAGTTAGACAGTTACATGGGCAGGGTGAGTATGGAGGGATATGGGCCAAATGTGGAGAAGTGGGACTCGCTTGGTGATAGAAACTGGGCTGCATGGACAAGCTGGGCCGAATGGCCTTTTTTCCATGCTGTAAATATCTATGACTCTATATTAACTGTATTTATTTGATGTAAATTATGTATTTACCGTCAAGTTTGTTGAAACGTAAAGATACCTATTCGTCAAAGTTATCACTCCTGGGCTGAATTATCCTTTCCTCACCCCTTTGCAATTTGAATAATTAATTGGGGTTCTCATCCGCATTATATCAGTAGTAATGTTAAAGTGGCATATTAAACATTGTCGATCTTAATTAGTTGCAGAATATGTGTGATCTTGGTCAATTGACGATTATTTAAATATTCAGAGGAAAATATATTAATACGCACATGACTGATGGGTGTTATTAACAACCTATTATCTACTGTGACAGAGATCACATCTAGATGCCAGGGTGTTTCATTTGCATTCCCCTCCCGATATGTTATGCCTGCATTCTCTTTGTCTTTCTAAGATTTTGCCCATACAACACGCTGATATATGTATCTGACATGTATCCTTGTGGATCCTCTTTGGATTAGAACATAGAACATAGAACAGTACAGCACAGAACAGGCCCTTCAGCCCTCAATGTTGTGCCGAGCCATGATCACCCTACTCAAACACACGTATCCACCCTATACCCGTAACCCAACAAACCCCCCCCCCTTAACCTTACTTTTTAGGACACTACGGGCAATTTAGCATGGCCAATCCACCTAACCCGCACATCTTTGGACTGTGGGAGGAAACCGGAGCACCCGGAGGAAACCCACGCACACACGGGGAGGATGTGCAGACTCCGCACAGACAGTGACCCAGCCAGGAATCGAACCTGGGACCCTGGAGCTGTGAAGCATTTATGCTAACCACCATGCTACCGTGCTGCCCAGTTGTTTGGGATTGTTTGGGATAGTCACACAGCCATCTTTCCTTGATTGATTATTGAAGATGGTTCAGGTTACCATACACCCTTTCCTTTGCATGGTCACTGGAGGTCATTATGGGAGCACATTCCCTTGTGAGTGTTCCAAGTCTGCAGTGCTGTTGGCAAAGATGTCGGTAAGCCAGGCCTTTTAGAAGGTTTCACACAACCTTTGGAATATATTCCTCCCAGAACCCAACCTGTGTCTCCCGATGCTGTGGGGGAGGCAGCGCACTCAAAAGGAAAATGTAACTTTCAGCAACTTCTTCAACCTGACCTCCACCAGCTGGTCTGCGAATATATATTTCTCCAGCACAGCAGTTCAGTTGTCTGCTCACTGGAGCTCAGTGGCATTAAGGTTTGAAGCTAGTTTCATGATCAATTACGATGTGGACATTGGAGCATGGCAATGACATGGTCGTAGACTGGGTCTTTGTCTTTGCTTTCTTCTGTAGGTCCCTGCTGCTGGATCCAATGGTTCCCAGTCACTATATGTTGGATGGTAACATAACAGGTAGATTATGTTTAGGCCTCCTTTTGGCAGCCTCACCTGTGTAAGCTGGCCATGCAGTGTCCCCTTAAATAGGGCAGCTGGGTCTTCATATAGAGCTGCCTGGTGCTGAGGCAGTTTTGTGGTGCATCTGGTACCGACAATCATGTCTTCATCACTATGTCCCGCTCCTAAAGAAGCACAAAAACCTTCTCTATCTTTGTAAACTCCACCAGCTACACCAAACCACCCTATCTCTGTAACCTCCTTCAGCCCCAACAATCTTCCTTATCTGTGTTACGTCTTCCAGCCCCTACAAGCCTCCCTGTCTCAGTAACCTCCTCCAGCCTACAACACTCCCCATGTTTGTAATCTCCTCCAGCCCCTACAATCCTTCCTATCGCTGCAAAATCTTCAAGCTCTAACAACTCTCCCGATCTCAGGAACCTCCTCCAGCCATTACAACCCTCCTTATTTCTGAAATCTCCTCCAGAATCTACAGCCCTCCTTCTCTCTGAAGCCTCATCCAGACCCTACAGCCCTCCATCTCTGTAACCTCCTCCACCCCGACAACCCTTCCTATTACTGAAACCTCCTCTAGCCCCTATGATCTCTGTAGTCTTGGAGTTTGGGGTGTGGGGGGGGGGGGGGGGGGGGGGGTTGTTGCGATAGGCATGTAACAAAGCAAGAGAGGCCATTCAGCTAATCAGTACTACACAACCTTTATTACCATCATGCAGCTCACCTCAGTGGATTCCTCCTTTTCTCTTATCCATTTTACATACTTATCCGTGGGAACTTTATCCATGCTAACATTATGCAATGAAGTTCACCACCACAATTCATTGTAATTTGCACGAAAATGCTTCAGATTTTCACCCCTCTCTATGTGGAAGAAAAGATTCTTAATTTCACTCCATGAATCACCTGAAGCGAATTGAAAATTAGATTGAGTCACCTTGTCCTGGATTCCCACATGGAATTAAGTTCTCTTTATCAGCTCCATCGAATTCTTTCAACGTCAAACACAACTGGAGCACCTTGCCCCTCCAACTCCGACACTCCAGGAGCACCAGAAACGTTGACGTAGCTGCCCACAGCAGCTTCTCTCAGTTATCTCCAGGCATCATTGTGGCAAATCTACACTTTACCCTCTTCTGTGGTGAATGCACCCTTGGTGAGGTGTGGTTTACACAAATGAATGTAGTCTCCCTGCCCTGGATCATGTCTAGGCTGTTCCAAGCTGAAGCTTAACTTTCAAACTTTGAAAATAAAAAATCAGGAGGCCATTCATTCCCTTGGATCTGACCTTCTGATCGGTCAGACCATGGCTGAGCTTCATCATATCTTCATTCACTCAGCCTGGCTCGATGTGCCTTGAGTATCTCAGCCAGCCAGAATTCAGCAGGGCAGAAAGTCTGCATTTTCAAAGGGAAACGTCAGGTATTAAGTGTAAATTATCAATGTATTTTTTCTGGCCAAGACCCATATTTCATCTGCTGCAAGAAATCACAGTCATAGAGTTTTACAGAAATCACAGTCACAGAGTTTTACAGAAATCACAGTCATAGAGTTTTACAGAAATCATAGTCATAGAGTTTTACAGAAATCACAGTCATAGAGTTTTACCGAAATCATAGTCATAGAGTTTTACAGAAATCATAGTCATAGAGTTTTACAGAAATCATAGTCATAGAGTTTTACAGAAATCATAGTCATAGAGTTTTACAGAAATCATAGTCATAGAGTTTTACAGAAATCATAGTCATAGAGTTTTACAGAAATCACAGTCATAGAGTTTTACAGAAATCACAGTCATAGAGTTTTACAGAAATCATAGTCATAGAGTTTTACAGAAATCACAGTCACAGAGTTTTACAGAAATCATAGTCATAGAGTTTTACAGAAATCATAGTTATAGAGTTTTACAGAAATCACAGTCATAGAGTTTTACAGAAATCATAGTCATAGAGTTTTACAGAAATCATAGTCATAGAGTTTTACAGAAATCACAGTCATAGAGTTTTACAGCACAGTAAGAGGCCCTTTGGCCCATCAAGCACCTATCTGTTCCAATCCCATTATCCAACACTTGGTCCACAGCCTTGTATGCTCTCTTGTTTCATGTGCTCATCTAAATGCTTCTGAAATGTTGTGAAGGTGCCTGCCTCCACCATCCTTTCAAACAGCGAGTTCCAGATTCCACCACCCTCTGAGTGAAAAAGTCTTTCCTAAAATCCCCTTCAGATCTCCTGCTTCTTGCCTTAAATCTATGCTCCCTGGTTTTGACCACTCTGCCAGGAGAAAAATTCCTTCCTACCACTCTGTATTTTGTGCACCTCGATCAGGTTCTTCCTCAACCCTCTCTGCTTGAACAACCACAGCCTATCCAGCCTATATAGATGAAACACTCCAGCCCAGGCAACATCCTGGTGAATCTCATCTGCACCCTTTCTAGTTCATTTTTTAAAAATTGAGAGTACCCAATTCTTTTTTTCCAATTAAAGGGCAATTTAGCGTGGCCAATTCACCTACCCTGCACGTCTTTTTGGGTTGTTGGGGTGAGACCCACGCATACATGGGGAGAATGTGCAAACTCCACATCACAGTGACCCGGGTCCAGGATCGATCCTGGATCCTCAGTGTAATGAGGCAGCAGTGCTAACCACTGTACCACTGTGGTGCCCCTCCCCCTTTCTAGTTCAACCACATCATTTTTTATAGTGTGCTGAACAGAACTGTCAGCTAGTTCATGATGCGGAGCGAGGCCAGCAGCACAGGTTCAATTCCAGTACTGGCTGAGCCTATTCATGAAGGCCTCCCCTTTCTCAAACTCATCCCTCGCCTGTGTGTGTGTGATCCTCAAATTAAATCACCACCAGTCAGCTCTCCCCCTCAAAGTGGAATGGAAAGCAACCGATGGTCATCTGGGGCTATGGTGATTTTACTTTTTATTTTTACACAATACTCTAGCTGTGGCCTAACCAACACATTTGCACCTCCATCATAACCTTCCTGTGCTTATATTCTATGCCTCGGTTAATAAAGGTAAGCATCCTATTATCCTTCTTAACCATCTTGTCACCTGCCCTGCTGCCTTGAGGGATCGATGCACATGCTGACCAAGTTCCCTCTGGTCTTCTGCACTTCCTAAACTCCTATCATTCATTGTATATTCCCTTGCCTTGTTAGTCCTCCCAAAATGCATCACCTCACACTTTTCAGTGTTAAATTCCATTTGCCCCTGTTCTGCACATCTAACCAGCCCGCCTTCCGTGAGGGCATTGCGTTCTCACGGTTATTTAATCAAATGAGCCGCATGTGGCTCAAATGGTAGCTTTGAACCACAGGACCGTGACAAGGAATGTTTCCCTCGGCAGGATTTCTGGCATTTAGTTGGGAAGGCACACTCAGAAGGAAAGGACAGGGATCTAAAAGATGCAGACATTTCTGGATACTAATCCCTTCACTGACATTTAACATATTCAATGACTGACAATAGGAAGAAAGTTTGAACAAAATTTTGATCTGAAGTTGCTGCAAGAATCCGATTGAAAAAAACACAAATGATTATTTCTTAATGAAAGCCCTTTGGGAGTCACAGGCCACAAATTGTTTCCTTTCCCTGTGGAATAAGCCAGTGCTGAGGGAATGTACAATGCAAAAGAGATATGCTTAATGAGGGTGTTCAATATGCTGGAACTAACACCGATTGTGTCACATGGAGTTACCATATGGTATAAGTCAGGGAGTGTTTTCAAATGACGAGCTGAGTCCAGACTCCAAGTCCTGTGTGCAGTCAGTGAATGTGATCTCCCATCGTTAAACAATGGGAGGACCGATCATTCTTGAGATCTTATTTGTTTTCTTCCATTTCCTCGTAGTTGTCGCTGTTCCAGGTGAGGAGATCCCTCCATTCCATCCAATGTGATGTTTACAGTTCTGTCTGTATTTTATGGTCAGACTTGTAATCAATGCCTTTGTGACCTGAATGTCGATGTGATGTTTCATAGAGTGACCTTGGGAAAGGTCGGGTGGGGATGGTGCCGGAGATGAGAAACTTTAGCTGTCTGGAGGGATTAAACAGGTCGTGCATTCTCCATTTTTGAGAGAAGTCAGGGCACAATTGGTTAATGCTTGTAACCAATCCCCAGTCAGCCACACAGCAGCATATTGTCAGAGACATGGGTTCATTTTTGAACATAATTTCTGCAACTCTTGGAAAGATAACAGTAGTGGAGGGGGTGTAATGATATAGATTTACTTTGCTGTTAATCATGAACTTGACGATATACAGCGCCCGAGACCCAGGTTCGATTCCTAGCTTAGGTCACTGTCTGTGCGGAGTCTGCACGTTCTCCCTGTGTCTGTGTGTTTTTCCTCCGGGTGCTCCGGTTTCCTCCCACAAGTCCCGAAAGACGTGCTGTTAGATGAATTGGACATTCTGAATTCTCACTCAGTGTACCCGAACAGGCACCAGAGTGTGGCGGCTAGGCGATTTTCACAGTAAATTCATTGCAGTGTTAATGTAAGCCTACTTGCGACAATGATAAGGATTGCTGTTATCATTATTATATCATTGTTTATCCCGTATCCCAGTGAACAGTTCCAATCCCACTTACAGATAGTCCCTCTATCTATTAGTCCTTTTTGCCTTCATCCGCCCAAGCAATCTGACTTATGCTGTTGGAACAATTGCTACCTCATCAGGGGACTCAGTGAGTGAATTTCAAAGCTCCACAACTTCGTTTGAAAATACATTTAATTTGCTTTCTGTTCTTGATTACTAATAATATATATATATATTATAGAATGCTTTATATGGCCCTTTATTCTGTGCCCCTTAGCTATTCTTATTAAGAGGATCAGGATGCATTATGGTGAATATAGTATATTATAGAGGGTAGGAAAGTGGAGTTGAGGATTATCAGATCAGCCATGATCTTATTACATGGGGACCCGACTTACATAGATTACATAGAATATACAGTGCAGAAGGAGGCCATTCGGCCCATCGAGTCTGCACCGACCCACTTAAGCCCTCACTTCCACCCTATCCCCAGAACCCACACGTTTATGATACTAGCATGGCCAAATCACCTAACCTGCACGTCTTTGGACTGTGGGAGGAAACCGGAGCACCCAGAGGAAACCCACGCAGACACGGGAAGAACGTGCAGACTCCGCACAGACAGTGACCCAGCGGGGAATCAAACCTGGGACCCTGGCGCTGTGACGCCACAATGCTATCCACTGTGCTACCGTGCTGCCTACAAGTGGCTACTTCTGCTCCTACGTCTTTTGGTCTTATAGAATCTTACTGCGCAAGAGACCATTTGGCCCGTCTTTCAAATAATTGCCCAATAAAACTAGTTTGGTTAACGCTCACGTTCACTTTCGCCTTCAATGGTAGCTCACTAAATACTCGCTGCAGCTCTTGCTTCTGAGTCACAAAATCTCAGCCTCAAGTCCAACTGATACGTCGGTGAGTCAATGATGGTGTCTGTAGAGATCTACCATGCGGATCTAGTGAAGTCTCTCTAAGTACCAATGATCTGAGAATGTTTTATGATTTGTGATGTTGCGTATGCTTGTTATTGTTGTCAATTCTTTGTAATGGATTTCATTTACATTCATGAGCTGTGTTAACATCAAATAATTAGTACAAACACTATGGCCCATTTTCATTTCTTTAGAGTGATTACTAGTGAGGCATATTGATCGTTTTTGTTTAATATTAGTTGCAAGGCTAATATATTTCTGATTTTTGTTAGGGTTATATTTAAGTTGGTGCCATCCTGAAAAGGTGTTTCGTGGGTAGCCTGCAGATTTCCATAAGTTAATAAATCTCTTTAGATAAATCTTGTACCTTCCTTTTTCACATGAATATGCTCCAGAATGGACAACTACAGAGTGAGGGACACTCTGATAGATGTACCACTCTGCTGTTACTGAAGCATTAAAACGATAGTTAAGAAGGGAATACCTCCTCCTGAGTTAGTAGGGGTTGCAATGCATACCCAACAATTGGAAATGTTGAAATTTTTAGCATATATCTTAGATGTGTAAAGGACTGTGTTCTCATTCAGTTCTATAACATTTAAAAAGCCAATCATATAACTGAAAATGAATATTACAGCAAACAGTTTTACAGATCTTAATACTTATACGCGCGCTTCACATGTGTTACATGGACCCAACTTTTCTTTCCTTAGTATTACTTAAAACATTGATTTACTGATTAAAATTTGATATCATGATTACATAATTTAGTAATAAACAATTAATAACTATTGCAGATATACAAATAAAATGATTATACAGTAAAATAACTGAACTGGAGTATATGATTAGTAATAATTGGTAAAATGATTATCAAAATTGAATATGTAATTCAGCAATAAAATTAATAATAATTCACTAATGAATGAATAATAATGCAGTAAATAATAGTTCAACAGAAACTTTCCATTTTGATATCATTGACTAGTGGTGCATATGAATTAATATGAACCATGTGGATTAGTGTGACACTATGGCTAGGCATGCATTAGCCAAACTATCTGATCATCTACATTAGTACGTAAATGATAAGTCCAAATATGCAAAATAGGAAAAGGTCCCTGAATGATGTTAATTCTTGTGCCACCCAACCAATTGGAAAGCCAAACCCAAAGAGTGTAATCAAAGGGTGAGTCAAGTTTTTTTTAAACTTTGTATTGGGTGTGTATTGCCAAGTCTTTGACATCTTCTGGATTATACACAAAAGCCTGTTGAAATGGTTAATTTTCCTGCAGAAACAAAAAGGGAAGTATAGCGGGTGAATAACTTGGAATGATGTAATTTGCATCTCTAAACGTTTTTTATATATGTCACGCAAATGGACTGGGAGTAAAAGTTGGATTGCTGCCAAATTACTGCTTATCAACTGTCTTAGAACAGTGTGCTCCTGAAACATCTTTTAATCAGTGTTGTTTTTTTTAAATGCTTCCACATTGTCTGAAGTTTTAATTTCCAAGCTAATTTTAAACATTTATTTTAAAACATCAAACACAATAACTTGTTGAATTTATGACTGAACCAATCTTGCGCTGAATGAACTTGTCTGAAGTTTTAATTTCCAAGCTAATTTTAAACATTTATTTTAAAATATCAAACACAATAACTTATTGAATTTATGACTGAACCAAACTTGTGCTGAACGAACTTGGTTTTCTGTAGATGAGTTTGTCGGCTCTGTTAAAGAAAGCACAGCTAACAAGATTTGTTAATTTCTTAAAATTAATAAAGCAACATTCAAAATAATGATAGTTTTCTCAAGTTAACAGTTCTTGCCAACTTTTTGGCGACACGTGACTTGGGGTGTATCACTGTCCAGGAGACGGGTCTTCATTGTAGGAGTCCAATTTGTAATCATGAAATCTGAAATTCTCAAAATGGCCGTCTTCAGCACGATAAAGGAATTTCATATCTTTTCTGGAATTCTTTTTCAAAGTAAGTACCAGGGTCAGATTTGTCGTTGACGGAGGAGGAGAAGCAACGATTGACATGCTATTTTTAGCAGTTGCTGTTTCGGACTGGGACTGAGGGCTGGGCAGGTTCAAGCTTAAAGTTGCAGACGGTTCTGGTCTTAAACCAGTGACAAAATGGGTTTTCGATGATAGATGTTTTGAATGGTTTAAAACCCAGGCTGTTGTCTTTATCACATCAACACCAAGCTGTTTGGTGCTTAAAGGGTTAAGTTGTATTACACTTTGTTTGCCACGAGGCTCGTCGTTCAACGGAATAGCTTTTCTTGTTTAAAAATCTCACAGTTTATTAAAGCTGCCGTGAGAGGCTTTTGGATCGGATCCAGCAGCATTTCTTGGTTAGTTTCAGAGTAAGATAATGGTTTGTTCTGGGGTAAAAGTGGCCTTGAACCAGGAATGGACAAATAGTCCATTCGGCCAGACTCCCCCTGTGGAACTCCGATCAGTGTATTCATTGTTTTAATGTCAGTAGCAGCTTACAATAATGTAGGATCTGATTTAGATATCACTGGTACATCTTGGGCCTTAGTTAAAATCATTTCAACTCTTCCCATTGGTGGCGCTGTTAATTTGTCTGTCAGTAATTTGTTATGACAATTCATGGTGTCCATGTCACTTTCCAAAATACATTTTTCCTCAAGTAACTGGCAATTTTGACTTTTAAGACCATAATTTTCTGATATTAACTGTTGAAGTTTGGATTCTGAGTCAGCATTTTGGAGTTCATCAATTTGTAATAGTAATAGCTGAGTTCTGCATTTTGAGTATGCCAATAGTGTTTCAGTTTGATCAGGGTTCTCGAGCTTAGATTTTGCAGCTCACAATTGGTCAATGACTGCCACTAGTTTTTCTTTGGCAGTTTTAAGTTCACAATTGTGTTTTTTGTTTGTGATTGTTCTTGCAGCTTATGGAGCTGTGCCATTACTGCAAAAGACCATTTCATAGCTTTCTTTTTGGTAAATCGTGTGTTTTTCTCCAAACATTTTTGATGTCGTCAAGGAACAACTGTCCTTTAGGGGTGTCATATTTTGATTCAATTTTTGTGGATATTTTAGACAGTTCAAAATGTCTATAAATTGAAGATCTAAGGTCTCCCAATATATCGTCAACAGAGACGGTACAGCATCTGGCCAGTGGCGTGCAGAGGGGGGGGGCGACGGGGCATTGGCCCTGGGCATCCATTGGATGGGGGCATCCAATCAGAGAAGGAAATAATTTTATTTTTTTTAAATTTAGATTACCCAATTATTTTTTTCAATTAAGGGGCAATTTAGCGTGGCCAATCCACCTACTCTGCACATTTTTTGGGTTGTGGGGGCGAAACCCACGCAGACACGGGGAGAATGTGCAAACTCCACACGGACAGTGACCCAGAGCTGGGATCGAACCTGGGACCTCAGTTCCGTGAGGCGGTTGTGCTAACCACTAGGCCACCGTGCTGCCCCAGAGAAGGAAATAAGATAGTCATTTTTAAATTTCAGCGGTGATAAATCAATTTTTGGAGGCTCACCGCACTGCCCTTTATTCCTTTATTCCTTTAACATGGTGTACCCTTTCTGTCTAGAGAAAATGGTGCTTCTCCCCATCCCCCCCACACGCATGCGCATGATGTACGTGGTGCAACCATCAAAAGCAACAAGCAGACGTGGCTGTTCGTTCCTGCATTTCCTCGAGTCATAACTTGTCTTTTCTTCAGCTTTTTGTGCATCTAGATTAGTTCTTTTACCTACTCAGGTCAGTGAATAGCTCTAGAACGGTTGCAACTACGTTTTTTATAGGTTTTTTGGTGATATTTAATGAAATATTTACGTGGGATGTAATAAGAGTGAAGCCTGGATGATCAGAGGACTGCTATGGCATTTAATCTCGGAATAGGAGACATTATTCCTTAACATGCTAATATTCGAATACAGATACCACTAATTTGCAAGTCTAGGATATAAATTGCACAAAATTATCAGTGGAGAATCAGTGTGAAATAATTTGATACGAAGGAACAAAGAAATGAAATATGGTTTATCCGTCTGCAACTGACCGATTGTTTACCATTTTCTTCCCATTTTCTCATGCGTCTTATGGTTTTTGAGATAGAAAATGAAATGTTACGAGTATTTTGTGTACAACCGAGTGGAGCACAGAACAGGAAGAAAAAGAGGGCCAGAGTCGAAGAAGAGTCCCATCAAAGAGGGGCATTAGATGCATGGATAAAAAGAAGTAAAGAAGAAGAGAAGGATTTTTCTGATACGGATTGAGCTCGGTCAGAACATAATACTCTCTCTCCTCAGTCTCGTTGTCAGGATGATGATCCATGTGAAGAAAATAAAGAAGATTTTAGCATATTTTTGCAAAGAAGCGATTTTGGCTGTTTGAAGAAACCGTAGTTCGACTCCATCATTCAACTACGATAGATGCTGAACTTCAACAGCAAATGTCTGCTGAAAAGAAAAGATGGAAAGCTATAACTGAACGGATTGTCGAGGTTATATCCTTTCTGGCAAAACAGAATCTGGCCTATCGTGGACATCGAGGAGAAGGAATATCTGGGTTATCAGAGCCAGGGGAGACAGTCAGTGAAAATACAGGAAACTTTCTAGCAACAATCAGACTTTTGGCCAAATATGATGACATCTTAGCAAAACACTTGCAGAGAGGGAAAGAGAAACCAAAAGTTGTCACCTACTTGTCCAACAGAATTCAAAACGAAATAATCAATCTTCTTGGTGAAACTGTCAAGAAAAATATAATTTCCGAAATTAAGGACGCAAAATATTTTAGCATAATGCTGGATTCAACTCCAGATATTGCCCATGAAGATCAGGTTTCTGAAATTCTGCGTTACGTTCATATTGATGCAAACAGAAAAGTAGAAATGAAGAAGACATTTCTGGGATTTTTTCAAGTCAACAAGAAAGATGCAGTCAGCCTTGTAAATAAAATTCAGGAAAAATTGGAAGAAGACAAAATTTCCATGTTATGGCTGGAGTGAGAGGAGGTGTTCAACAAAAAATTCTTGAAGTTAACCCAAAAGCTGTGTTTGTGAACTGCGAGAACCACAGCCTCAATTCGGCCTGTGTCCATGCAAGTGAGGCGCAACCTGTTGTTGTTACATTTTTTGGCGTTCAAGAAAAACTCTTTACTTTTTTTTCTTCATCTACTTCTCGTTGGGAAGTGTTAAAATCATTTGGCACTCGGACTGTGAAAAGACAGTGTGACACAAGATGGAGTTCCAGCCATGATGCTGTGCAAGTAATCCACGAAGAGTGTGACAACGTTACTGCAAGCCTTCAACACCTGCTGGAAGGAGAATTTTCAAGGGAAACTAAATCTGATGCAGGATCGCTACTGAACTCTATTCAACAGTTCCCGTTTATAGCTTTATTAAATTTTTGGTACTCAGTTTTATCATCAGTGGAGAAAGTCTCAAAACGTTTGCAGGATCCGAAAATGGGGTTCCATGAAGCTTCTTGTGATCTGAGAGGACTTATTCATATCTTGAATTTGAAGAATGATGGAATAATCCACAATGCAATAGATTTAGCCAATGAATATTGTGAAAATTGGGGAATACCAATTGCACGAACAAGGAGAAGGAGAATAATGCCTGGAGAGTCGGCAAGAGATAGTGGACTGACGGCACAAGAAGAAATGAATAGAGTAATGGTAGAGATTGTGAACAGATTAAAAACTGAAATTGAAGACCGCAGTGTCCGTCTTCAAAGACTCAGTGACCGATTTTCTTTTCTTCTGAACTTGAATTCAGTAGTGATTGAAGATGAAGAAGAAAGAGAGAAATTAAAAAAGGAATGTTCAGACTTTGCAAATTATTATGACAATGATGTGGTTGCAATTCAGTTATATGACAAAATTATTGATTTTGTGATGCTCCTTCGAGCTGGAGGGAATAGAGTTCCCCCTGATCCTAAAGATGCTCTGGAATCTTTACTGCAGTATGGGAGGGATGTCTTTCCGACGCTGTGTGTTTCATACAGATTACTGCTTACAATCGCATTTTCAGTCGCAAGCTGTGAAAGGTCATTTTCAAAACTGAAATTAATAAAAACATATCTGAGGTCTTCTATGTCACAGGAGCGACTGACCAACCTGGCTTTAATAAGCATTGAAAAAGAATTTCTCACAGCTGATGTAAAAAGTGAAGTAGTTCAGGTGTTTTGTGACAGGAGGTATCATTTGGGGAAAATAACTTAATAAATTTGATTGATTTATATTAAAATCGAATAAAGCGTTTATTTCATGTTTATATATTCACAATGTTTTCCTTTCTCATAATATTTCTCAGTATATTAGGCCTTATACTTGAGTCTTTGGGGCATACAATCCAGATTTGCCCCGGGCTTCACCAGACCTCTGCACGCCACTGCATCTGGCACAGCGCGACCTCCTCTTGAAATTGTGGAAAGTTGTTCTCTACCCTTTGAAGGTTCTGAATCTATTTTAGAATTCATGTCCGCCACAAACTCAGCCGTAAAGCCAATTTTCTGGTCGTCAAATACGTTATGTGCAATCTTTGATTACACCGCCGTGACTATTTACCATTCAGTCCCATTTTATGTTACTTTCTACGACCGGCACCCAATTGAGTAACACCTTCTGAAAAAGGTCCTTTCTAAGGGGTCGAAGCACTATTTGATGGGGCTTTAAGACTTTTAATGGGTGAAAAAGATATTTTCTTACCCCAGTCTTAGTCGTTTTTCGGTTAGATGTCTTTGGGTCTTCCGTCCTTCTGGTCTTACTTCGGTCTTCCGATTTCCGCCAACTCTGTGCTCCTCCCCTTTTGCTGAACTACGCCAAATTGAAGAGATCTACCATGCGGATCTAGTGAAGTCTCGCAACACTAAAACCCAGTAGAAATTTGAGTTAAACTTCTCGGATGCAAATAAGAATCTTTTACTGCCTCTACTTGATTACAATTGAGAGAAAGTTAAATCTATTCTCAATAAAGTCCGGCTAGCAAAGAGTGGAGAGTGCAGATCAAAATGAACATTCTGCCCAGGTTTCTTTTCTTGTTCAGATCCCTCCCGATCTACATCTCCAGGACCTTCTTCAGCACGTTACAAGACCAATCATGGAGCTTGTGTGTGGGGAGTATCCGAGGATCCAAAAAATGGTCCCACCAAGGAGAGGAAGCATGGGAGGCTTGGTCATCCCAAACCTACAGTTCTGTCACTGGGTGGCCACAGCAGAAACAATGAGGGATGGGTGAAAGAAACAGGGGTGGACTGGGTGAAGATGGAGGAGCGTTCCACATCAGGACATCCCCTTTAACCAAGCCCTCAAGAAGCACAGTGGTGGTAGCTCCAACTACCAAAAGGAAACAAAACGAGACATATACAGATCATAAATTTCCTCTGTAGACTTCCAGTGATGGTGATGTGCTGAGTGGACACACATCAGGTGGCTCTCCTCCCAACCAGAACCAAATAGCACTTATAGGTGAATTTTACCAAAATAAGCCAAAGGCAGATAAATCCCAACAGAGGAAAAAAAACGATTGCAAAAACAAATACTAGCAAACGGAAAGTCGAGGTGCCGAAGTGTCAGCAGAAGTAGCAGAAAGGGCCACAAACAGCAAGCGGATGAATCGGCGGACCCACGAGGCGAGGGGGTGCCTGGCCACCCACGAGAGAGACCATCGACCCGCACATCAGCCCGCCCCTCACCACCTGGAGACGGATGGATGACCTTCCTCAAGAAGGTCTTGGCCGCCATGAAAGAGGCGATCAGAATTGAAATCCCAGGTGGCGGTCAAGGTGGTGATGATGGAGGCGATGGTCGCCTTACAAAAAACAATCGATGGGTTGGGGCAGAAAGTGGAGGCGCAAGAAAGAATGACCTACGACCTGGCATTGAGGGTTGATAGCCGACAGGCTACATCACCCAAATACTGGGTAACCTAGTCGGGAGAGACAGGTTTCCTAACCCCCCTGAACTCAACAGGGCACAAAGGTCGCTCAGACCGAAGCCCAAGGCGGGGGAGCAACCGAGAATGATCATAGTGAAGCTGCACCGATATCAGGACCGGGAGAGGATCCTGCGGTGGGCAAGACAGACTGGAGCAAGCACACGGGAAGGATACAGATTCCAATTTTACCAAGACATTGGGGCAGATCTGGCAAAGAGAAGGGCCGAGTTAAACCAGACAAAGTCAGTGTGATACAAATTGGGATGCGATTTGGCATGTTATTCCCAGTCAGTCTCTGGGTCACACAAACAGACCAAACAGCACGACTTCAATACCCCGGCAGAGGCAAACAATTTTGTGCAGGCCAACTGCCTAGACAAAGGGCAGGCGAGGCAGCGATGAAGGCGGATCAGAGGAAGATTACTAAAGAAACAGAGACTTAATGAACAGTTACCGCGTTTGCCCGGGACTGTACTGCCTCTTTCTGATCAAAAAGACCAGGCGACAGGAGAGCATGGACAGGGAAGTGCAAGTGAAACTGGGAGCATTCATGGAGCAGATGGGGCCGATGGATCCATGGAGGTTCCTGCACCCCGGTGAGAGGGAATTCTCGTTCTTTTCGCTGGTTCACAAGGCATACACCCGGATCGACTTCTTTGCAGTGGGGATATCGGTGCTTCCAATAATAGCAAGGGCGGAATATTCGGCGATAGTCATCTCTGACCACGCTCCACACTACATGGATGTGAGGTTGGAGACGGGCCGTGCCCAGCACCCCACGTGGAGGTTGGACATGGACCTCTTGGCCGGCAAGGCCTTCTGCCAGAAAACAGGGGCCAGAATGGGGAAGTTTCACCTTCCACGTTGTGGGAGGCACTGAAGGCTGTGATTAGGGGAGAACAGAAGGCGGCCAGGCAACAACTGATTGACTCCACCCTGGAAGTCGGCAGAAGATACTCTGAGGCTCCGACCGTAGAGCTTCTGGCGGAGAGGAATAAGCTACAAATGGACTTTAACCTGCTATCGACCAGGAAAGCGGTACACCAATCCACCAGACACGGGGAACCTTCTATGAGCACAGAGACAAGACTGGCTGTCTACTGGCTCACCAAATGAGAAAGCAGGCAGCCATGAGGGAGATAGCACAGGTAAAGATTAGCAGAGGCAGACTGGTAACCGAGCCAAAAGAGGTCAACCAGGCGTTTGAGACCTTCTACCGAGGGCTGTACACTACCAAGCCCCCTGACAGCTCCTCGATGGACTGGACATGGCAGTTGTGGGGGAACGATAGGCAGGGCGAGCTGGAAGCACCAATACGTCTGGGAAAGATCATGGAAAGTATCAGCTCCATGTAAGTGGGGAAGGCGGTGGGGCCCGACAGGTCTCCGGCGGACTTCTATAAAATATTTGCACTAGCCTTAGCCACACATCTAAGGAATATGTTCGCAGACTCGCTAGCGAGGGGCACCCTGCCTCCTACACTAATAAAGTCCACTATATATCTGATACCCAAGAAAGTCAAAGACCTGACGGAATGCGGATCATACAGACCAATTTCGCTGCTCAACGATGAAGCGAAGATACTTGCAAAGGTCCTGGCCAAGAGACTGAAGAACTGCATACCAGAGATAGTCGCAGAGACCAGATGCCGCTGCCTCCCGCACCCCCCCCCCCCCCTCCCCACCCGCCTCTGGGGTGGGAACTCCAGAGGTGATCATCTCCCTGGATGCAGAAAAGGCTTTTGACAGAGTCGAGTGGAAGCACCTCTTTTACGTACAGGAGCGGTTTGGGCCAGGAGCAGGGTTCATCGTCTGGGTGAAACACCTGTACAATGCCACAAGGCGAGCCTTCGGACTAACACCACAGCTCTGAATACTTCCAGCTGCACAGAGGCACACGGCAGGGATGCCCACCATCCCTGCTCCTGTTCGCCCTGGCAATTGAACGCCTGGCGATTACTCTGCGAGATGCAAAAAGCTGGAAGGGTATACAAAGAGGATTTGATTTCATGTGATTTATTGTCATATGTACCGAAGTACAGTGAAAAGTATTTTTATCCGGTCAAGGGAATGTACACAGTATGTACATAGTAGACAAAAAGAATAATCAACAGAGTACATTGACAAATGGTACATCAACAAACAGTGATTGGTTACAGTGCGGAACAAGGGGCCAAACAAAACAAATACATGAGCGAGAGCAGCATGGGGCGTCGTGAATAGTGTTCTTACAGGGAACAGATCAGTCCGAGGGGAAGTCATTGAGGAGTCTTGTAGCTGTGGAGAAGAAGTTGTTACTATATCTGGATGTGCGGGTCTTCAAACCTCTGTACCTTCTGCCTGATGGAAGGGTCTGGAAGCAGGCAATGCCTGGGTGGGAAAGTCTCTAATAATGCTGTCTGTGTTGTTCCTTGTGTCTTAATAAAGCTCGTAGTCTTGAAGTTGAAGTAGATGCTTTATTGTGAGTTTGTTCTCTCTTCAGTGCTTAACTTAAAGTTACATCTATGCTGCTAGCCTGTCTTGCTACCAGCTCCCGTTCCTGTGAAGTGTGTCCTGACTTCCTGTTCGTGTGTATTTATATCTCTCCCGTGCTCCCTATAGTGCTTGCTCGGTTGTATTGCATCTAGACAGATATAAAATCGCCACATCCCCCTTTTTTCTTTACATATTTTCTGTAAATTGTTAAACAAAATTGTACAAAACAGTTAGATTACTTATGATATGTGTATCTATACAAGTGATGATGATATTGGATATTTTACAAAGCCAGTTAATATTTGAGTCCAATCTTAATAACAACATTTATGAGTCCAAACTTGATGAATTTGTTCATTGAGTTTTTTTTCTTTTTCGTTGTTGACGTGGTGATATTGATATTGCAACTCTGTTGTGAATGTTGTCGGTGTACTTGTTTTTTTAAGTAACCAATAAGTCATCCCGAGGTGTTTGAATGGTCGAACCACTGATGTTGACTGACATGGACTTTTTTCTGTGCTTGTGATATCGATTTAATGTGTCATCTGCCTTGAAAGCTGGTGTGCTTGCTTGTTCTGGAACAGATGTGAATTTGTGAGATTCGTTGTCATGCCATGGCATGTTTGTAGTCTTGTCATTGTTTTGCAGTGTGCTGTTGCATTGTCCTTCATGTGCAGAGTTGTACCATTTTGTACAGGTCATTGTTTCATTGTTGTTGTTTCTGTCATTTCTGCCTTTGTTGTTTTCGTTGTCGGTCTTGTTGCTTCTGTTTTTGTTGTTTTCGTCATTTTACTTGTCGTGCTTGTTGTTGTCTTTGTTATGCTTCTTGTTGTTTTTGTTGTTCTTCTTGTAGTTTTTGTTGTGCTTGTAGTTTTTGTTGTTGCTGTTATTGTTCTTGTGTCTGCAGTGCTTCTTGCGATTTTTGTTGTTCTTATTGCGCTTCATGTTGCTTTTGTTCTTGCTGTTGTTGTTCTTGTTTCTGCTGTGCTTCTTGTGGCTTTTGTTTTTCTTGTTGCGCTCAATGAGTATCCCGTGTGGATAATTTGAGTCATTGTCACAGTTATTGGTGCAAGTATCCTTTGTGGTATCTGTTACATTGAACGTTATGCCTAGAAAATGGTGAGAATGATCTGATATTGCATTGATGTTGGTGACATCAGTCATTTGTGGTGGATTTGATTCCTCTTCTTTGCTTTCTTGGTGCTCCTCTTCTGGAGTCAAAATCTTCACGATTTTGTTTTCTTGCTGGTCTTGGTGCTCCTCTTCTGGAGTCAAAATCTTCATGATTTCATTCTCTTGTGGGTCTTGGTGCTCCTCTTCTGGAGTCAAAATCTTCACGATTTCTATTGACGTGGTCTCTCTGGACTCTTGGTGCTCCTCTTCTGGAGTCAAAATCTTCACGATTTCTATTGATGTGGTCTCTCTGGACTCTTGGTGCTCCTCTTCTGGAGTCAAAATCTTCACGATTTCTATTGACGTGGTCTCTCTGGACTCGGACTCTTGGTGCTCCTCTTCTGGAGACAAAATCTTCAAGATTTCAATTGACGTGGTCTCTCTGGACTCATGAGTAGCCTCACTCTGTGCTTCTGTACAGATGAGCTGATATCTGTCAGTCTCGCTGTGATCCTGCACCTCCTGTTTGTCGAGTTTGATCACATTGTCACTGTTTTTGCATGCAGTGGGTAGATTTACATTGTCTTCTTCTTGATTATGTGAGCTTGGTAGACTTTCATAGTCTGCTTGTGGTTGCTCAGATATGGTGGGTTGACCTTCATGGTCTTGTTCATGCATGGTGTTCGCTAGGGAATGTTTGCTTGCTTCCATTTTGGAGTCTTTCAATGAGCTGTCAGTGGAGGCACGCGTCACTCTCTTTGTGGAGTCTTTCATCACTCTCTCTGTGGAGTCCTTCTGTGCTCTCTGTGTGGCATAGTCTTCATCTTGGGTTTTGCTGTCATCCAATGTATCGACGATCTGCCATGGCACCATGATATTGGATTCATCTACCATGAGTAGAGTCGTGTTGAGCTTTGCAACCATGTTGCTGATGCTGTGATCAGCATATCCGAATAACTCAACCAACTCAGCCTTGTCTGAGTAGTATTGTTCGAAAAACAAATCATCTTTTTTTGTTTCGGATTTGGTATTGTTTTCTTCATCTTTTTTTGTTCTGGAATTGTTATGGTTATCTTCACTTTGGGTGGTGCAGACTGCTTGTTCCAGAGTGTTGTGAGAGTTATTTTCAACTGCTGGTGTAAGTTCAGGTGTTGTTCTGTCTTTTGAGGTAAGAAAATTGGGTTTTACAGCTTTAAGTTTCTTTTTCGGGCATTTCCCTTTTAAGTGGGCATGGTCCGGGTCCTCTGACATCATGACGCTCGTGACGTCATGCGTAGGAATCAATTGCGCATGCGCAAATCGATCTTCCTTTACTGTGCGTTTTTTTTGTCCACTGCGCATGCGCGGCTTGCGCATGTGCAGAACCATCTTCGGATGGTGCGATCTTTCCTTTCAACTGGGCATGCGTGGCTTGCGCATGTGCAGAACGCAAAACAGCTGATTTTAACTGCGCCTGCGCGGCTTCTGTTTCCTGCGCATGCGCAGACGCAGATTTTTGTCTTTTTTTCCCGGAGACTGTAAAATGTGCTCAGACGCCATTTTACAGTGGATTTCAGCATTGTTTCTTTGTAAAAAGTTCAAGTAACTTTTCCCTTTCGATCTGGACTGGATTTCAGCGTTTTTTCTTTGTGAAAAGTTCAAGTTACTTTTTCCTTTCGCTCTGGACTTTTCAGTCGCGATTTAGAGACTGGACCCTTTCTGTTCTGATAGTGATTGTTTGAGTTTTGCATCACTCAGTCCCTGTGCAGTTTGGTCTCTGAGCATACAGTACTGTTCAAATTTTTTTGTATTACTTCTAATTTGGTTCTGTCTTCACCTTTCAAGTATTTAAAGCCATTATATATTTCTCAAGCTTCATGTCCTGCGATGAGCAGTGCTATTTTCATTTCTTCTGAGGCTGCTTTTAAATCATTAGCTATGATATATGTATCGAGCATTTGTTTAAATATTTTCCATTCGTTACTTAAATTACCGGTTGTGTTCAGCTGAGGTGGGGTTCCAATCAATCTCATCGAATTAGCGAAGTCTTCCCACGTCGAATGTCCGGTCAGAGTTTTCCTTGCCATTTTGGTCTTTCTGTGTCTGCAGCTTGTGTAATCTTATAGTAAGCGTTCTGAAGCTAGTCCTGGTACCATGAGTTATTCCTTGTGTCTTAATAAAGCTCGTAGTCTTAAAGTTGAAGTAGATGCTTTACTGTGAGTTCGTTCTCTCTTCAGTGCTTAACTTAAAGTTACATCGATGCTGCTAGACTGTCTTACTACTAGCTACCATTCCTGTGAAGTGTGTCCTGACTTTCTGTTCATGTGTATTTATATCTCTCCCGTGCTCCCTCTAGTGCTTGCTCAGTTGTATTGCATCTACACAGATATAATATCACCACACTGTCTGCCTTCCTGAGGCAGCGGGAAATGTATATTGAAAGAATGTGAGAGTGGCAAGCTTGTGTGACGCGTCGGCAGAGGCAGAGAGCACAAAGTTTCACTCTATGCGGATCACCTGCTCCTCTACATCTCAGAATCACAGAACGGCCGGAAAGCAATCATAGAGCTCCTGGAAGAGTTCATAGAACATAGAACAGTACAGCACAGAACAGGCCCTTCGGCCCTCGATGTTGTACCGAGCAATGATCACCCTACTCAAACCCACGTATCCACCCTTTACCCGCAAACCAACAACTCCCCCGCCCCCTTAACCTTACTATTAGGACACTACGGGCAATTTAGCATGGCCAATCCACATAACCCGCACATCTTTGGACTGTGGGAAGAAACCGGAGCACCCGGAGGAAGCCCACGCACACACGGGGAGGACGTGCAGACTCCGCACAGACAGTGACCCAGCCGGGAATCGAACCTGGGACCCTGGAGCTGTGAAGCATTTATGCTAACCACCATGCTACCGTGCTGCCCTTCTCAAGTTACAAACCCAACCTGGGCAAGAGTGAGGCCTTCCCGATGAACTCAAATGGGGGAGTGATAGAGCTGGAAGGACTTCCATTCAAACTAACTCAAAACAATTTCCGCTACCTGGGGATCCAGGTAGCCCATGACTGGACACGGATCCACAAGTGGAATCTGACCATTGGGCGGAGGACCTACGGAGATAGGACACACTCCCGCTGTCCCTGGCGAGGAGAATGCAGACAATTAAAATGAACGTATTTCCAAGGTTCCTCTTCCTGTTCAGATCTATACCGATCTTCATCTTCAAGGCATTTTTCCATAACATTTTTCCATAAAATGATCATGCCGTTTATGTGGAAGGGTTAGAACCCAAGAATCCCTAAATTGGCACTGCAAAGGAGGAAAAACATGGGCAGTCTGGTGCTGCCAAATCTACAATACTACCACTGGGCAGCCACGGCAGAGAGGGTGACGGGATGGATATGTGAACCGAATACAGAATAGGTGAGGATGGAGGAGTCTTCCTGGAAGGCAACGGCCCTCCAGGCCCTCGCTACAGTAGCGCTCCCATATCCCCTGACAAAATACATATCCTGCCTAGTGGTGGTAGCCACAGTCAAGACATGGAACCAGATCAGGCAACATTTAGGTCGAACCGAGATGTCCCCCATGGCTCCCATCTTCGAAAACCACAAATTCCCACCAGCCATGCTCGACACCACCGTTACAAAATGGAGACAGGATGGGCTATACACTAACAGTCAGGGACTTCTACACAGGGGATAGACTAGTGACCTTGGGCGGACTGATGGAGGACCTGGAACTACCAACAGGACATGAACTCAGACACCTCCAAATTAAACACTTTCTCCGCAAGGAGAGGGCAAGATACCCGAGATACACATTGCTGGAGGAACACGGACAGTAAGGAGGGGAGGAACTGTGGGAACATCTACAGCCGGGTTACTGGATAGGGTAAGACTACAACTGGACGGAGCCAGGTGGAAATGGGAGGACAAACTGGGGATTGAAGTGGGTTGGGGACTCTGGAGTGAAGCACTGAGCAGGGCCAACTCCACCTCCTCCTGCGCAAGGCTCAGCCTAATGCAGCTCAAAGTGGTGCACAGAGCGCACCTGACCAGAACCCGAATGAACAGGTTCTTCCCAGAGGTGGAGGACAAATGTGAACGGTGCCTGGGAGGCCTGACCAACCACACCCACGTGTTCTAGCCTTGCCCTAGACTTGTAGGGTATTGGACATCTTCTGCAAGGCAATGTCCAAGGTTGTGGGGCTAAGGGTGGAGCCGTGCCCGAGAGTGGCAGTCTTCGGGGTATCGGAACAGCAGGGTTACACATGGAGAAGAGGACCGATGCCCTGGCTTTTGCTTCCTTAATCGCGCACCAGAGAACCCTGCTCGGCTGGTGATCAGCAGCACCACTCACAGCTGCAGACTGGTTGACAGACCTGGCGAAATTTCTCCACCTGGAGGTTAAGTACACCATCGAAGGGCTGGACGAGGACTTCCATAATGTGTGGAGGCTATTGACAATAACACATACAACAAGGAGGTACAAAGGGGAACATCAGGAGAGAACCCAAGGGAGTCACAGAGAGAAACATGAGGGAGAAAGGGAGGAAGCCCCCTCCCCCTGAACCCACAAGGTCAACAACAAAAGCCGCAGAAAAGAGGAGCGGAGCTCAGCAGTAGGACACCCAGGGCAGAATAGGGGTCTACCGAGGGGACAGGGAGGTGGCAGGGAGGGGGGAAGAGGGGGGACGGGGAGAATTAATGTTAAGAAATATGTCTGTAAATAAGAAACTGTACAATATGTAAATGCCAGGTACACCACTCGTTCGAAGTATAATTCTTTAAAATTGGAAAACGGCAACAAAACCATTTTATGAAAAGATTTCCCCAGATACCAGGGTATTCGTTAGTTGAGGAAGTGCTGGACACAGCTGACCTGGGGAGGGGGAACTATAGAGACATGTATGGGTGACTGTTGGGGGAGGTACACTCCCCTCTAGATGGGATACGGTAACAATTGGAGGAAGAACTAGGCATCGAAATATGGGGAAGACTCTGGATAAAGCACTGCACAAGGCGAATCCCACCTCCACATGCGCAGGGCTGAGCCGAATGCAGCTAAAGGTGGTGCGCAGAGCACACATGACCAGAACACAAATGAACAGATTCTTCCCGGAGGTGCAGGACAAATGCAAACAGTGCCAGGGCGGCCCCGCCAACATGTTCTGGGCATGCCCCTGACTTGTCGGGTTTTGACAACCTAATTTGAGGCAATGTGCAAGATTGAGCCAGTGAGGGTGACGCTATGCCCAGAATTAGCAGACTTTGGGGTCTCAGAGCAGCCAGGACTCTTTATAGCGAGGGCAGGCTGATGCCCTCGCCTTTGCCTCCCTAATCGCCCGCCAAACAATCCGATTGGCAGCACCCAAAGCTGCAGACTGGCTGTTCGACCTCTCAGAACTCTTCCAACTGGAGAGGATAAAATTTGCTATCCGAGCGTCAGAAGAGTATTGCCACAGGATGTGATAATCATCATAGAATTTACAGCGCAGGAGGCCATTCGGCCCATTGAGTCTGCACCGGCTCTTGAAAAGAGCGCCCCACTTAAGCCCACAGCTCCACCCTATCCCCGTAACCCAGGAACCCGATCTAACCGAAGGGCAATTTAGCATGGCCAATCCACCTAACCTGTATATCTTTGGACTGTGGGAGGAAACTGGAGCACCCGAAGGAAACCCACGCAGACACGGGGAGAACGTGCAGACTCCGCACAGATAGTGACCCAAGCGGGAATCAAACCTGGGATCCTGGTGCTGTGAAGCTATAGTGCTAACGACAGGACAGAAAATCCATGGAACATAAAGGAAAAGGAAAGGGGGGGAAAGGAAGGCAGGGGTGGAGGCGAAATCTCACAAAAAGTAAGACTGTGAGACACATGGTACAGAGCTGCAGGGGACAGGCCCAAGGACAAGCGGAAAATCAGAGCGAACAACAAAAAGCATAAATAAATAAGCACACCGATTAATACATGCTCGGGCACACTGGGGAGTGCACAAGAGGCACGTAGGTCAAATGCGGACCACAGCCACAGGGAGAAGCGAGACAAGTATGTGTAAATATATATATAATATATAATATATATATATATATAGTGATCTTCGTTTGTTTCTGTTTTCCTTTTTTTTCCTCATTGGTGTTAGTCTTTTGTAATTTTAATTTTCCTTTGTTGTTTTTGCTAAGTATTCGGCACGGTTTTGCAACTTGTACCTTAAACTGCGAACCTAATACATGAAAACCAATAGAAACATATTTTTTAAAATAATTCATATGCTGGCCTTCATTGCGAGAGTATTCAAATACATGAGCAGGAATGTCTCGTTTCAATTATACAGGGCCTTGATAAGGCCACACCTGGAATATTGTGTGCAGTTGTGGTCTCCTTATTTGTTGAAGGATGTTCTTGCTATAGAGGGAGCACAGCAAAGGTGTACCAGACGGATTTCTGGGAAGTTGGGACTGATATATGAGGAGAGATGGAATTGGTTAGGATTGTATTCACTGGAGTTCAGAAGAATGAGGGGGGGGGGGGGGGGGGGGGGGGATCTCACGGAAACCGATAAAATTCGAGCAGACTAGACAGAGTAGATGCAGGAAGGATGTTCCAGATGGTGGGTGTGTTCAGAACCAGAGGTCACAGTCTGTGGATATGGGGACGATCATTTAGGACAGAGATGAGGCGCCGTTTCTTCAACCAGAGAGTGGTGAGGCTGTGGAATTTGTTATCACAGGAAATAGTTGGGGCTGAAACATTGTGTGCTTTCAAGGAGTTAGATATAGTACTAAGAGGGTAGCATGGTGGCGCAGTGATTAGCATTGCTGCCTCATGGCGCTGAGGACCCTGGTTCAATCCGGCCCTGGGTCACTGTCCGTGTGGAGTTTGCACATTCTCCCCGTGTCTGCGTGTGTCTCACCCCCACAACCCAAAGATGTGCTGGTTAGGTGGATTGGCCATGCTAAATTTCCCCTTAATTGGAAAAAAAACTGAAATGGGTACTCTAAATTTATTTTTAAAAAAGAGATATAGCACTTTGGCCGACGGGATCAAAGGGATCTGGTAGGAAAGCGGGATTAGGCTATTGAATTGGGCGATCAGTCATGATAATAATGAATGTGGAACAGGCTGGAAGTACCAAATATCTTCCTCCTGCTCCTATTTTCTATCCTTCTATGTTTAACTAATTGTTCTTTATCATATTGTGGTAATGATGGCTCATCATTCTACTCAATATTAAACAGCTTCTCAATTTCTTCTTTTTCTCAAGCAAACCTAGTGACCATTGTGATCCTGTCTCGGGAAAACTGCGGCCTCAGTAAAGGTGTAACTCTTTATCTGGTCTCCATGGCAACAGCGGATCTACTGGTCATTTTCTTTGGTGTCATACTCACCTCGCTCTGTTACAGCTATTTCCCAGTCTCATTCTTGTTCCACACAGTGGTGTGCAGCATTAACGCTGTGCTGGGCTATGTTGCTATAGACTGTTCTGTCTGGCTAACCATCGCCTTCACCATCGACCGTTTTGTGGCCATTTGTTGCCACAATCTGAAAGCCCGATATTGCACTGAAAAAATAGCAGTAGCGGTGATAACAAGCATTTGCCTGGTGAACATTTTGAGGAATGTACCTTTTTATTTTAAGTTCCAACCTTATGGCACATTGGACGGTATACCCTGGGGCTGTGCCACCAGACCAGAATTCTTCATTTTACCAGGCTGGGTGGCATTTTTCTGGCTCCACCACCTGCTGAATCCATTGATCCCCTACCTCCTGATCCTGTTGTTCAATGCTCTGACTGTCAGACACATTGTCCTGGCGAATCGAGCCCGCAGGGGGCTCCGAGCCCCCAGGCAGGAGGGCCAGCAAGAAGATGCAGAGATGGCCAACAGGCGGAAGTCCATCATTCTGTTGTTTGTTGTGTCGGGCAGTTTTATATTGCTGTGGATGACGAAGATCTCTACTTTCTTACTGATGAAGATTTCCAACAACCATTTTTACCCAAGTTATGACCATCCGGTAATGGTTGCTGATATATCCGGGTCTATTCTCTTCTACCTGAGCTCCTGTACAAACACAGCCATCTACGCACTGACCCAGAGTAAGGTCAGAGAAGATTTGAAGAAGGCGGTGAAATATCCTTTTACCCTCATCATTGAACTAGTATGTTGATTAAAATTTTAAAAACCTTGTTGAAAATACATGCCTGCAAGCGATAACTATCATTGTGACCTCTCCCAGTTTCCTGGACTTGAAGGAACTTTTACATGCTTTTGCCAATCAGCGAGTTAAGGCCTATGAATTTGTACTTGAGCGGCCAGCTGGTAATAAGCGTTCACCGGTCCTGGGACCTATTTTAACTGCATTGTGTGGTGATGTGCATCACTGTAAATACACAAGGGGTTAATGTAAATACATGTAGATTAGCTAGACACTAGAGGGAGCACCAGAGACATCACACACACACACTCAACCAATAGATCAGTTAGGTAGGACACGACCAATGGGCATTCACGATACACACAGAGGTGACACGACCACAGGAGGGCATTAAACCAACCCATATATAAAGGACACCACACACGTGATCTGCCTCTTTCCAGTGGCGACAGTCAGTGAGTAGAGACACAGGGTTGATTTGATATCACTCCCACCACGTGGATTGTAGCAGTCTGGTTAGTCAGTCTGAGTAGCTATAGTAGGATTAACAGTAGTGTCGAACACAAGTTATAGTAGTGTATATAGTTTAATACTCGTGTTGAAGTTATCACCACGTCTGATCCTTCCTTTGTCAAGTGCACCACAAGGAAGCTGCTTATGCTACACCTAGAGCATAACAAGACATGGTACCACAGGAGTGACTGTTTCAATCCATATAGTTACAACTCAGCAAGCAGTGACAACCAGCAACAGCAGCCAGGCAAGATATTTGGTATTCCGATTCCACAGTAGCTCAGGCACCAAGGGAATCTCAGTGAAAACTGGCGTTGGTTCAGGCAGAGATTCAAGATCTACCTGGTAGCGTCCGACCTAGATGGCGTGGCGGATGCAGAGAAAATAAAGCTGCTCCTCACCATTGCGGGTCCAGAAGCAGCTGAAATCTTCCAGACCTTCAAATACTCAAAGGGGCAAAACAAGAGCGATTTCCAGGCAGTCCTGAAAAAATTCCAAGAATTCTGCGAGGAGAATACAAAAAAAATGGTAAAAGAAGCAGCAAAACTCACCACGAGGTAGGCTGGCAGAAGAAATCTGCAGTTTAGAATTGCAGCCATCTTGGTAAAGGTGCTGCACAGGCGCATGGAGAAAAAGGCCCCCAGTAAAGGAACAGCGATCTGAGCATGCTCAGTCGCTTCCTACAACCTACGTCACACGCGTCATGACGTCAGAGACCCCAGACCACGCCCACTTATTCCAAAACTCAAAATAAAATTCTTAAAGCCGTAAAACAAGATTCATTCACCTGGAATGACAGCACAATGCCTGAAATTCAACCAGTAGCTGAATGTTACCTCCGCAGAACCCTGCAACAAGCAGTTAGCACCACCCAAAGAGATGATTCAGTCCTTGGATTCTATGACACTGACCTTTATTTCTTCTCTGGACATCGCAAGCCCAATGCCAGCTCCGACACAAACAGTGATGATATGGTCCGAGAAGACTATGGCTCAGATGAACCTTTCACCTTGGGAGGCTACCCCAGTACAAAATCCGAACCACAGCCAGACGTGTTGTACATTCAAGACTCCGATGATGAGTTCTTCGGATTTGAGGATCTTCAGCCCAGCATCTACGACATCCCGACTCGTGAGTGCAGGATTATGCTGCAGCCTGACACCAAGAGACAGACAGCGGTACAAGCCCACAGAGAGCGGCCTGCTGCCACACAGAGCGTGGTCCACGCACCGCTAAGGATTCCCGATGCTACAAAAGAAGACATGCAAGACTCCACACCACAGTCCTTGCCTGAACAAGAAGTGACTCCAATGTCACAAGCCTCCACAGCAAGCTTGTGGACAGACTCCACAATTGCAGAAACGCAAGACTCCAGAGTACAGTCTTTGCACGAACAGGAAGTGACTCCAGTGTCACAAGCCTCAACAGCAAGCTCGTTGACAGCCTCCACGATAGAAGCAATGCAAGACTCCAACGCGCAGTCCTTGCAGGCACAAGACCATGAGGGTCTAGCAACCTCCTCTGACCAACTAGCAGCAGACGATGCAAATCTGCCATGCTCAAGCCAACAGCAAGAAGACCATGATGGTCTATCATGCTCAAGTGCAGAACAACAGCAAGACAATGACGGTCCACCCACATTGTTTGCGCCACCAGATGAAGACTCTGACAATTTACCCAACCCAAGTGAACAGCAAGCAGCTACTGAGGCTCTACCCACGGTATGTGAGACGAGTGACGACAGCATCCCACTTCCCATGCCAGATATGCAAAGTGACAGACCTCAGCTTGTGTGTACAGAGGCACTCGACGATCACTATGACACCACTGGTGACTCCGGTGACACCACGATATTTCCAACCTCACTCGCTCGAGCTTCTCCACAAGCAAATGCATTCCTGAATGTTTTGACTCCAGACGGGGAGCATCGACAAACCAACACTGACTCAGGTGAAACAGACCAGATTCCAGATGGGAAGCACCAAACGCCAACGCTGAGTCAAGTAAGCAGGACTTGACTCCAGACAGAGAGCGCCGCAACCTCAGTGACGGCACGCTCAAGGTGACAGCAGATGCCACAACGCACACTGACACGAGTAACTGTGTGATGGACTCGTATTATCCACAGAGTGTGGTCCTTGAGTGCAGTGAACACAACATCATGACAACTGAATACCATTTCAAAGACAACGACACAACGCGTACCAATGACAAAGACTACACCAATGGAACTACGACTGGTACGACATGGTACAAATCTGCCCATGAGGGACACTGTTACTGCTCAGCTCATTACATACCATGGCTGGAAGATGCATCTTCCCAATTCACGTGTGCTGCACTACCAACAGGCAACCTGATTTTCAGGACAGATGCCATTCAACATCACTATCACAAGCATCGGAAGAAAAGACTCAAATCAGACAACAAAGTGATTTGACCACTTCTTGGTTCCTTATGCACAGGGACACTGATGGCGCTCACAAGCACATGCCACCGTCAAAATCACCAACTCACCAACCCAACAAGAATGACATTCAACCATGATAGTGGGTTTTGGACTCACAAATATGATTTGGACTTATTGTTTAATCACTGTTCTCATGACTTGTATATACCTTAACGTATCTACCTGTTTTGTGTACAATTTTCTTAGTGTACAGAAAATATGCAACATATAAAAAAGGGGGGATGTACATCACTGTAAATACATAAGGGGTTAATGTAAATACATGTAGACTAGCTAGACACTAGAGGGAGCACCAGAGACATCACACACACACACTCAACCAATAGATCAGTTAGATAGGACACAACCAATGGGCATTCACGATACACACAGAGGTGCACGACTACAGGAGGGCATTACACCAACCCATATATAAAGGACACCACACACATAATCTGCCTCTTTACCGTGGTGACAGTCAGTGAGTAGAGACACAGGGTTGATTTGATATCAATCCCACCACGTGGATTGTAGCAATCTGGTTAGTCAGTCTGAGTAGCTAGAGTAGGATTAACAGTAGTGGCGAACCCAAGTTATAGATATGTATTTAGTTCAATAAACGTGTTATCTCCACGTCTGATCCTTCCTTTGTCAAGTGAACCACAAGGAAGCCGCTTATGCTACACCTAGAGCATAACAAGACACATTGTTCATTTGTCTGGCCAATTCACGAATGCCTGTACTGTGCCGGTAATAGTGAAAATTCCCCTTCCCCTCTTGACAACATGCTTGTAAAGTGACCATCACCAAAACGTGTTCCTGTTAGGTAATTTGGGCATTTGAAATTCTCCCTTTGTGTACCCGAACAGCCGGACTGCGGCACCTGACTGTGGCGACTTGGGGCTTTTCACAGTAACTTCATTGTGGTGTTAATGTAAGCCTACTTGTGACAATAAAGATTATTGAAAAAAAATGTGTAACGGGCAGCAATCCCTGACCGCATTTCTCTTCACTGGCTGTCCCAGGTGTTTCCATCCACTTTGACCAGCTCTATCTGAATGTGAAACAAGTGGGGAGACTGCCTGTTGGGCACCTCGTCCTATTTTAAACCACAAACACAAAGGCACTCTGTGCAAATTCACTGCCTTTAGAATTCATTTCAATTTGCAATCCTGGTGTAAAACAGGCGTTTGGGGACCGGAAATTCGGGTGATGCACATCCCAATCGTGCGCCCCTTAACCGTCTCGTTTTACACCACAGCGGAAAGTTAAAATCAACTTTTTCGCTGAGCCAATGACACATTGAAAGCCATTCTGGACAAAATGCCTGTACATGTTTCAAAAAGAAATATTCAGAATAATGTCAACATTTGATAAAGCAGAACCAATTTCCATTTTGTGTGAGCACTATGTTTATTTTAATAAGAAGATGGAGGGAGAGATAGAGTGAGGTATTATTTCACCTTATTCCCTTCATAAATTTCAGAAGATTCCAAATACAGAGCCTTCAAAATATTTTCCTGGAATATTTACCAAATATACATCTGGCATTAAAAAATAAACACTTTGAAACAATTGTTATCTCCATATAGGTCTCTGATGTCTGTGACATTATCATAAATCTAAGA
Source organism: Scyliorhinus canicula (assembly GCF_902713615.1). Classification (NCBI taxonomy): domain Eukaryota; kingdom Metazoa; phylum Chordata; class Chondrichthyes; order Carcharhiniformes; family Scyliorhinidae; genus Scyliorhinus; species Scyliorhinus canicula. The sequence continues at coordinate 67,793,433 of NC_052157.1, forward strand.
ACTGCAAGGGTTAATGAGATGTCTAAATCAACCACTAGGGGAGCTAGAGGTACAACAATATAAGGCATGGATGCTAAACCTTGTGGGGAGAGAAGTTAAGGAGATACCTCGAGTACAGACTGAAGGAAAGATAGCGTGAGTGAGAGCAGATCATAGATAATGTAATAGTGTGGAGATGAGTAGTAGATGAATGTAGATTATATGTTAATTATCAACTGTGTATTAGAAGTGTCAAATCCAATTAAGTAGTGTTAATAAATGTATAGCTTTGCTCGATTTAAAAGCTATTTGTGGACTTTGTGAACACCACGCCAACCATCCTGAATTTAGCAACACAAAAAACACCACAATGTCTATTGGTTTATCTCCAGACTTTGCATTTTTCTAACATGCTGACTCTCTCCATCTTAATCTTACACTCTCCCCTCTCTTTGACTCTGCTCGCTCCATCTCTACCTCCTTCTCTCTCTCTCTCTCCCCTCATTCATACGTTCTCCGTGTCTAAATAAGTTGCCTGATTGGCAATGTACATGGCTGGGGTGTTGAAGATCTCGAACATGAGCTGGGTCATCTTCTCCCGGTTGGCTTAGGGGTTGAGAGGAGCCTCTGTGAGGAGAACGTGAGAAAAGGAAATAACTTGACAGTTTTGGAGTTAAAACCCGGAATTCTGTTCAATTTAAAAAGAGTAGAATCTGTGGAGACTGAATCAATTGAACATTCCAAAAGTGGCAGTGACCCTAGTGCTGTTCATCCCGGGAATTTAAATACATGGGACAAACAGGGGCAAAGTGAGTTCAGATAGAGGGCAACCAAAATCCACCTGAACCATGGGCTGGGCCTGAAGGTGTGCCTGATGTTCGCCCGAAGTAAAAACGGAGTTTTCATTAATATAATTTGAAATTAATTTATGACAGAGTTTTTACTGGTGTTGAAGCTTTTAATGCCCAGTGGGCACAAAGGGCCTAGTGTAAAACATCATCCCTGGACACATCATTTTGATTTCATTTATTACGTTTTCTTTGATGTGTTATTTTAGTTACAGTGGCTCCACCAGGGACTGTCGCCCCACTCGGATAATTTTGTTTAAGTCATCATTTGTTTTTATTTGTTCTTCTTCAAAGCAGCAACCAACTGGTGATGCAAATGAGACTGCCAAATTTACACTTGCATCCAGGGGTTCAAAGAACAATATAACGCCGGAACAGGCCCTTCGGCCCTCGAAGCCTGTATCGATCATACCACCACTCTTGGCCATATCCCTCTATACCAGGGTTAGGACATAGAACATAGAGAAATACAGCACAGAACAGGCCCTTCGGCCCACGATGTTGTGCCAAACTCTTGTCCTAGGTTAATCATAGATTATCATAGAATTTTGGACACAAAGGGCAATTTATCATGGCCAATCCACCCAATCTGCACATCTTTGGACTGTGGGAGGAAACCGGAGCACCTGGAGGAAACCCACGCACACACGGGGAGGATGTGCAGACTCCAAACAGACAGTGACCCAAGCCGGAATCGAACCTGGGACCCTGGAGCTGTGAAACAATTGTGTTATCCACAATGGTACAGTGCTGCCCTTAAGAACAAATTAATCTACACTCCATTATTCTACCACAATTCATGTACCTATCCAATAGCCGCTTGAAGGTGCCTAATGTTTCCAACTCAACTACTTCCACAGGCAGTGCATTCCATGCCCCCACTACCCTCTGGGTAAAGAACCTACCTCTGACATCCCCCCTATATCTTCCACCATTCACCTTAAATTTATGTCCCCTTGTAATGGTTTGTTCCACCCGGGGAAAAAGTCTCTGACTGTCTACTCTATCTATTCCCCTGATCATCTTATAAACTTCTATCAAGTCACTCCTCATCCTTCTCCGTTCTAATGAGAAAACGCCTAGCACCCTCAACCTTTCCTCGTATGACCTACTCTCCATTCCAGGCAACATCCTGGTAAATCTCCTTTGCACCTTTTCCAAAGATTCCACATCCTTCCTAAAATGAGGTGACTAGAACTGCACACTGTACTCCAAATGTGGCCTTACCAAGGTTTTGTACAGCTGCATCATCACCTCACGGCTCTTAAATTCAATTCCTCTGCAAATGAACGCTAGCACACCATAGGCCTTCTTCACAGCTCTATCCACTTGAGTGGCAACTTTCAAAGATCTATGAACATAGACCCCAACATCTCTCTGTTCCTCTACATTGCCAAGGACCCTACCGTTAACCCTGTATTCCGCATTCATATTTGTCCTTCCAAAATGGACAACCTCACACTTGTCAGGGTTAAACTCCATCTGCCACTTCTCAGCCCAGCTCTGCATTCTATCTATGTCTCTTTGCAGCCGACAACAGCCTTCCTCACTATCCACAACGCCACCAATCTTCGTATCATCTGCAAATTTACTGACCCACCTTTCAACTCCCTCATCTAAGTCATAAATGAAAATCACAAACAGCAGAGGACCCACAACTGATCCCTGCAGTACGCCACTGGTAACTGGGCTCCAGGCTGAATACCTGCTATCCACCACCACTTTCTGACTTCTATCGGTTAGCCAGTTCGTTATCCAACTGTAATGAACTCCAATTGGCTTTATTGGTTAGCCAATTGGAGTATGAGGTCCCTCAATGATAGCTCATTGAGGGGGCCCATATAAGCACCTATGTAGGCTTTGTGAGCCAGTCTTAAGTTGACTGGACTGCTAGCAGCACTGTTTGTAGCTGCTCCTGTAATATCGTTATTGCAAATAAGTGTTGGTGTGGTGACGGAACTCCTGCCTCCCGTGGATTACTACAGTGGCGACGAGGTAAACTAAGAATTCTGCGGAGACCAGCTGCCACACTGTAAGCCTTGCCATTTTAAAAATGCCGTTTTTTGGTAGGTTAGAGGCATTCGACCCGGCTATTGAGGAATGGTCCCAGTATGTGGACGGAATGCGTTACTTCTTCCGGGCAAAGGATATACTGATGGACAAAAGGAGACGGCTTATCCTGCTGTCGCTGTGCGGACCCTCAGCTTTCGTCATTATATGTAGTCTGACTTATCCCGATGCGCCGGACACAAAAACCTTCCAAGAAGTAATGGAATTGGTGAAAGAGCACTACGACCCAAAACCACCCCTCATTTTGTGTAGGTACAGATTCTACACAGCGAAGCGGGAAGACAGGGAGTCAGTCACGAATTTCTTGACCCGCCTGAGAAGGCTGGCGGAAAAAAGTGACTTCGGCCCGACGCTAAATGAAATGCTTCGGGACCGGTTAGTATGTGGTACAGTACAGAAACGCCTGTTGGTGGAAACGGAGCTAGACTGCAGGCAGGAGTTACAGCTCGCACTGTCCCTAGAAAAGGCAGAAAGTGGGGCACAGGAACTACAGGGCGCGCCAATGGAGGTAGATACCTGTGAGAGGGACTACCACAACGGGTCCTGCTACCAGATAGCCGCTCCCAGGAAAAGCCTGAGGAATAGAGGGAAAAAGGAAAACCCCAGAAATACCTCCCTGTAAGTCTTCTCGATAACCCCCTCTGGCTCCCGGATGATCTGAAGTTCATCCAGCTCCAGCTCCAGTTCCCTAACATGGTCTCTGAGGAGCTGGAGTTGGGTGCACTTCCCGCAGGTATAGTCAGCGGGGACACTGGTGGTATCCCTCACCACCCACATCCTACAGGAGGAGCATGCAACTGCCCTAGCCTCCATCCCCTCTTACTTTACAGAATATAGCTGCCCCTATGGACCAACTGGACCTTCGCCCTCTGACTCTGCTCCCAGTCAGCTGCACTCTGTAAACTCCTGGCTCCCTTCTCGCTCTTTGCGGAAATGAAATGAAAGGACCACCTTGCTCCCTCCTCACCTAGCTCCCTCAGTCACCAAGCTCTCACTATAGCACTCAAATGCACCAAGTTCAGCACTCCAGTGCAAATAAAGTCTGTACTGTAGCTGGATCCTTTTTATACTGTGAATCTAGCCTCTAAAACTTGCTTAATCCAATTAACTAATTAACAAGCTCTAGCTGCAAGTACCTACAAGTATAACCTTTGTTTAAAGCTGAGTGAAAATTCACATTCTTCTAAACCAAACAGCAACTTTTAAGTTAATTAACTAAATAAAAGAAAGACTAGACTTTAGATAAAAATGAACCCTTATACTCCCTCAGTCACCAAACTCTCACTATAGCACTCAAATGCACCAAGTTCAGCACTCTGTGCAAAACCAGGGTTCTTCAAACTTTTTTTCCGGGGACCCATGACCCACCATTTTCTCTTACCTTGTTTGCTGCTGACAAAAATGGAGGAAATGGTTTGGGGCCCCTTTGGCCCTCGTACATGCTCCTCCAATGGAACCTGTTGAATGAAGGTGAAGCCTTCTGGTGTCGAAAAGTATAGAGTCTCCATCTGTCCAAAGTTCTGCATTTTTTCCTGGAAAATATTATCAAATAACCCCCCCCCCCTCCGAACTTCCAATTTGAATACTGCTACCGATGTGTGTAAAATAGCTCTTCTACCCACTATGGCTGGTCCACATGCCATTGAAATCTATAATTCTTTCCAATATCTGGCGGATAAGATCAAACTAAGTTTGCAATAGTTGCAAAGTTTGATCATCATTGCAAAATTGAAACAAATGAAATGTTGGAGTGTTTTATTTTCAAAAAGAGAGTGCAAAATTGATTGCTTTGTTACTGATCTTAGACTGCCAGCTCAATCCTGTAACTGTTCAGTACTGAATGATTCCATGATGAGACCAAACATCTTCGGTATAATTTTGTTTTTTGTAAATGTTTTTTATTGGGTTTTTGAACAAAGTATATTTACCGTTATGTACACAGAATAAAACTTATATATAGAGAGAGAAAAGAAAACTGGTAGGACATTGTGCACTAGCTCAACAACAGCAATTTTACAGTTAGCAATATTATTTTTAACACATAAGGAGGCACTTGTTTGTGTGTGGGGTGGGGGGGGGGGGGAACTGGTGAGGTACATATACATTTGGGTGCCGGAGAAACAATTAGATTGGTTATGTCCTATACAGAGTTAGATTGGTTATGTCCTATATGTTACTTGCTTCTCCCAGATGGTTTTCGCTGCCTTTGTTGTCTCGTGTTCACCTCCCCTTCGGCCGTTCATCCTGTCTTACGCCCATATTTTCCTTGCTCTCTGTTCCTGTGTTTTGCCAAGTTTGTTATTGTTTTTCATTCTCTCCTTCCGGCTATCATTCCCTTGCTACCCGCCCCTCCTCTCTGGTTTCCCCTCTATTGTTCCCCATCTCATCCTTCTTCCCTCTTCCCCCCCTCCCCCCCTTCTCCTGTGGTTTGCATTTCTTTTCTCTTTGGTTTAGCTGTCCCCCCCCTCCCTCTCATGCCTTGGCTACTTTCCCCTGATTCTTGGCTACCTGGCTATTCTGCTTGTTCGTTGGCCACACACAGGTCCCGGAACAATTGGGTGAATGGCTCCCACATTCTGTGGAAACTGTCGTCTGACCTTCAGATGGCGAATTTGATTTTCTCCATTTGGACATGTGTCTGCAGATTGGACATGTGTCTGCAGTTCTGGGTGGTGCTGCTGACCGCCAACCGAACATAATTCTACGGCAGGCGATCAGGGAGGCAAAGGCAAGGGTGTCCACCCTTCTACCCAGGAATAGATTTGGCTTGGTCTGATACCCCGAAAACCACCACTTTTGGGCATGGCTCCACCCTCATCCCCACCACTTTGGACATGGCCTCAAAGAAGGCTGTCCAGTACACCGCAAGTCTGGGGCAAGACCAGAACATGTGGGCTTGGTTGACCGGGCCTCTTTGGCACCGTTCACATCTATCCTCCACCTCCAGGAAGAACCTACTCATTCGGGTTCTTGTTAAGTGGGCTTTATGTACCACTTTTCATTGCGTCAGGTTGAGCCTTGCGCATGTGGAGATGGAATTGACCCTATGCAGTACTTTTCTCCAGAGTCCCCACCCTATATCAATCCCTAGGTCCTCCTCCCATTTCTTTCTTGTTGCGTCCAGTACGGTGTTGGCTCTTTCTACCAGTCGCTCATGCATGTTGCTACAGCTCCCTTTATCTAGGATGCTTGTGCGTCCATTAACTCTTCCAGTAATGTCTGTTGTGGTGGCTGTGGGTATGTCTTTGTCTCCTTTCGCAGGAAGTTTTTGAGTTGCAGGTACCTTAGCTCATTCCCCCTGGCTAGCTGGAATTTCTCTGTCAGTTCGGCCAGTGTTGCGATCCTGCCATCGATATTTAGGGTCTTTGGTATAATTGATGAAAATCTCTGAGAACTATTGCTGAGACTAAAGGATCTCATGCTAGGAAATGCGATTGAAATATGTCATTTACATCAATTTTCGAAAAATCAGTGAAGTGTTGGCTAGTGTGGACTTGAGAGATGAACAGATACTTCAAACACTGATGAAGGTTCAACTCAATTTTATGAACTAACATCTAACTAACTAACACACGGTCCATAACCACTCCAATAAGTGGTTATGGACCCTGGGGCGATATGTCTTGGTCACCAGTGTCCTGGATGGGGCATCAGTGGTCATGGTCAACGCCTACGCTCCCAACTGGGATCACATGGCATTTATAAAGAAGACCATGGTCGAAATCCCCAACATAGATACCCACTGTCGAATCATGGGAGGTGGTGGGGGGGAGGACATTAACTGTGTAAGGACCCATGGACAGACAGATCAAACCCCAAATTGGGACAGAACTCAAATACAGCGAAAGAACCAAACATACTCAGGAGCAGATTGGGCAGTGGACACATGGAGGTTCACACACCAGGGGAGAAGGAGTTCTCCTTCTTCTCCTCGGTACGCAGGGTATACTTGCATATCAACTTCTTTGTAGTGGGGAAAGCAATTCTTCCAGGGATAGTAGGTACAGAATACTCCACGACTGTAATCACCAACCACGCTCCATAGTGCAAGGATGTGACGTTGGAGATGGGCCATGCCCAATGCACCCCATGCAGGTTTGACATGGCCGTTTTGGCATTTTGCGAGAAAATATCACAGGCCATGGCCATGATATGTATATAGTCAGGTTAGTGAAGAGTTAATAATTACATCTATATGTAAATCAAACACTAGAGGGCGTGACTACTCTGTATATAAGGCAGCCTCTCAGGGAATTCTGGGAGAAGCATGGTGAGAAGCACAAGGAGAAGCTGAGAGCAGACTGAATGTTAATTGGAGCTAGATAGCACGAGGTTAGATCATAGTGTAGTTAGTGATTAGATAGAATATTGAATATTGTAAGACCGATTCAATATCATCCATTATCATCTGTAGCTCAGTAGAGTGTGCAAAATTAATTTAATTAGTAGTGTAACAATAAATTAGTTTTGTTTCAATCTTTTGATTGGTATATTCTTTGTCAACACTACATTAGGTCATTCTGGAAGAAAAGACAAAGAATACAACATATTACCAATCATGGTAATGTAATATGGTACCAGAGTTACTACTGAAGCTATTTAGATAAATTAGCAAGAACCTAGCTATCAGAAAAAACTAGCACGCAACTTGAACTTCGAAGAACAGACTGCTTACAGACCTGTTACTGCGAGACATCGAAGAAGCCCGGACTCATGGAGAAAACTCACTCTCCACGACCACTCAGGAAACTGGTAAACTAGATATTAACTGGCGAGTGCTCAAACAACAGTTTCAGCTACATCTGTCTGCATCTGATTTAATAATGCAAGTAATGATCGGAAATTTGCATTATGTCTAACAATGGCTGGTCCACAAGACATAGAACTATATAACCCATTTTAATTTGCAACGGATGAAGATAAGACTAAATATGATAGGGTCACAGCAAAATTTGATCTGCTCTGCAACAGACAGATTAATGAAACATATGAGCGTTTTGTCTTTCAGAAAAGGATGCAAAATAATGGGGAGTCGACTGATTGGTTCATGACTGATCTAAAGTTCAAAGCTCAAACATGTAATTTCTCCATTCTAACTGATTCAATGGTCAGAGACCAAATTATATTTGGAATAATAGATGATAAGCTCAGGGAACATTTGCTGAGACAAAAAGATCATCAGCTTGCAAATGTTATCAAAATGTGTTGCATGCATGAATTGTCTAAAAGTCAATATATTGAGATTCTGCAAAAAAGGGTGCGAAAACGAGCCTCGAGGTAGAATGCATTGGAGATGTGACGCAGTTCAGAAAGAGACGTGTTTCGGATGGCAGCCATGTTGCGCACGCGCATTCCCGACCTATACATGGGCACTTGGAAAAAAGATGCGAGATGGAAGACCGATATGCGCATTGGTGAAGGCACTGTACGCGTGATGACAGGAACGACATGATGTGTGGACGCGGTGGACACGCCCACCCACACAAAAAATGTCCAGCACAAGGAAAAACTTGCTCACAATGTGGCAAACTCAACCACTTTGCTGTGCAATGCAGAACATCTCTTTAAGCGCTACAATTAAAATCTGTGAATTTAACTAAAGCGCATATGAATATAAGAAGTGCAGACACAACAAAAGAAGCTAATCTGAATGAAGAATTTTCCAGTGATCTTGATGCTTACTGCTTCTAAGATTCCTTCTTTGTAGGCATTATTGAAAAATATGATGATACCACAGATGTTTCATCTCCTCTTAATGTAGTTCATTCTATTAACACGGAATGTGAATGGACCACAATGGTTCTGAAATCATTTTTAAACTTGATACAGGAGCTTCTGCAAACTTGCTCAACAGGCATGACCTTTTGCAACTGAAGCAAACTTCTAAAATCAAGAAAACAGATTGTCAATTGAGTGATGATAATGGCAGTGCCATCACCTCATTGGGATTGTGCTATTTATTGGTTAGAAATCTCTAAGATTTGAGATTGTCGAATTGAACAGATCTTCTCTCTCTGAGGTGCGCAAGCCTAATTCAAAAAATTTATAGCGCAAGTTCACCTCTTCCACCTGTTCAGGGAGACATTCAAGAAATTCTTGATCGCTTTCCTCACGTCTTTGAAGGCATGGGTACTCTTCCCTATCAATATAAAATTCAATTGAAGCCAGGTGCCAAACCAGTGGTACACCCGCCGAGAAGAGTTCCTGTAATCTTCGTGAAAGATTAAAGCAAGAACTTGCTCGTATGCAAATTCTTGGCATAATATTCAAAGTAACAGCACCGACTGACTCGGTCAGTTCAATGGATGCCTCCAGAGGATTTTTGCAAATGCAGTTAGATGACACAAGCAAGAAGTTGTATACGTTCAACACACCGTTTGGTCGATACTGTTTCAATAGAATGCCGTTTGGTATTATTTCAGCATCAGAGATATTTCATCGAGTGATGGAACAAATGACTGAAGATATTGAAGGTGTACGAGTTTACGTTGATGATATAATTGTTTGGTCATCTACACGAGATGAGCACAATGCAAGGCTGTTGCAAGTCTTCCAACGAATACATAAATTTAGTTTAAAACTGAATAGGGCCAAATGTAAGTTTGGTATCTCAACTCTGAAGTTCCTTGGAGATCAAATTTAGGAACATGGTGTGCGACCTGACGATGACAAGATTGCTGCCATACAGGAAATGGCAGTCCCAGAGGACAAGAAAGTGGTGTTGAGATTCATAGGTGTTGTGAATTTTCTGGGGAAGTTCATTCCTTTTTTAAAAAATTTAGAATACCCAATTCATTTTTTCCAATTAAGGGGCAATTTAGCATGGCCAATCAACCTACCCTGCACATCTTTGCGGTGTGGTGGCGAAACCCACGCAAAAACGGGGAGAATGTGCAAACTCCACACAGACAGTGACCCAGAGCCGGGATCGAACCTGGGACCTCGGTGCCATGAGGGAGCAATGCTAAACACTGTACTAGCGTGCTGCCCAGGAGTTAATTCTCTAACCTGTCATCCAGAACTCCAGCTTTGCAACATCTCATCAAAAAGTCTACCACCTTTGCATGGATTGACACTCATCAAAAAGAATGGATCGATCTGAAGTCACAATTGACTACTGTACCTGTTCTTTCTTTCTTTGACCCCAACAGAAAAAACAAAAATCTCAATGGATGCAAGTCAAAGTGGAATTGGAGCAGTTCCTCAACAAAGAGATGACAGTTCTTTATGGTCATCAGTAGCTTATGCTTCAAGACCAATGACACCTACTGAACAAAGTTATGTCCAGATAGAAAAAGAATGTTTAGGCTTACTAACTGGAATTCTCAAGTTTCATGATTATGTATATGGCCTATCTACATTCACAGTTGTGACTGATCACAGACAACTTGTTCACATAATTCACAAGGATTTGAATGACATGACACCAAGCTTACAGCGTATCCTTATGAAGTTACGTAGATACGACTTTCGACTTGTGTATATACTCCAGGAAAGGAATTGATCATTGCTGATCCGTTATCACGTTCTGTTAACTCAGAAGAGAACCACATGAATTTATTCAGCACATAGAGGCCAAAGTGCAGCTTCAAGCTGAACCCTGACCTGCCTCAGACGATAAACTAATACTCATCCGTGATGAGACCAACAAAGATTCAATGTTACTTTATGTCATAGACCATTTAAACAATGGTTGGCCTGAAGGGCATTGTTTCAAATATAGAAACATGCAAGCTGAACTTACAGTTTTTGATGGATTGTTACTCCGACTCGATCGGATAGTGATTCCTATGTCACTTAGACCCATTAATCTAAGACAGATACATGAAGGTCATCTATGATTAGAAAAATGCAAAAGAGCGAGACAAGCAGTCTACTGGCCAGGCATCAACAGGGACATCGCAAATCTTATTCTCGAGTGTGAAACATGTCAAAAATACCAACCTGCGCATTGCAAAGAAAAACATATATCACATGCATTGGAGAAGACTCCATGGTCAAAAGTAGGAATTGACTTGTTTCATTTCAATGGTCATGATTACGTGTTAATCATAGACTACTATTCACATTATCCTGAAGTCATCAGGTTGTCAGACTTGACTGCTCGATCTGTTATAAAGCTACAAAAGAAATCTTTCCGAGACATGGTATCCCGAACACTGTCATGACTGATAATGCACCATGTTTTGATAGTTATGAATGGATGGAATTTGCAAAAGAATATAATTTTTCTCACATGACTTCAAGTCCTCACTATCCGCAATCGAATGGAAAAATTGAGAAAGGGGTTCACGTAATGAAGCAACTTCTACATAAATCCTTTGATTCTCATGCTGACGTGAACCTTGCTATACTTAAATACAGAGCAAATCCGCTTGCTACGGGTTTATCTCCAGCTCAATTGTTGATGAATAGAGAGTTAAGATCAACTTTTCCATCCATTAGACTACCTGATCCAGATCATCTGCCTGTAATCAAAAAGATGCAACGTCAACAAGACATACAATGACAATACTACAATCAACATGCAACTACACTGGAACCATTGAATCCAGGGAATTCATATTCCTGACGGAGGTTGGCCTGCTATTGCTAAAGTAATTCATCAAGCACCACCACGCTCCTATATCATTCAAACGAATGAACGTTCAATTGTTCGACGAAATCGACAAGCACATTTGAAAATCAAACCATCGAACCATCAAACCAATTTTTCCAGATCTTCAACTGCATGAAAGTCTTTCACAATACAATGACATCTTCCAAGGTCATTGAAGATTCACAGACGACATAAAAAACTTCTGACACTCCTCTTCGTAGTTCAAGAAGATCTTCCAGGATTAGAAGTTTTGTGAGGGCCACGAAGAATCCAGCACGAGTTTTAAGGATACAAAGAAATAACATTTATTTACAATAACATATATATATACAACAGCAGCAGCAACTTCCCTTGCTGCTCACTCCTCTCTCTCTTCTGGTTCCAAACTAGCCAGCTCTATTTATGCAGGGAGTCTGCTAATGATTTCTCCGCCCCCCTCATTGGGGAAGCTCATACTCCCACAGGATTGTGGGATTGTCATTAGTCCCCAGCCGGTGGTAAGTAGGCAGGTTATAACATCCCTCCTCTCCAAAGACCAATGAATCCACCAAAGACCCTGGCGAAGGAGGGCGTCGGATTCGTTTTGCCGCAGGCCGGACACCATTTGCACGAGGCGCTGGATCGGGCGGCGTGTAACGAGAGGGAGACCGGCGCTTCCGTGATGAACAGCGTAACGGTTGTACATCCATGGCCCGTGGGCCCGAGGATTCCCCCTCTGAGGCGTCCTGTGTCTCCATCTCAGAGTCGGAGTCCTCTGCCTCCGTCATCTCAGCGTCTCTATCTCCACGCGGTTCTGTCACGACCTGAGCAGGCTTTGAGTGAGGCACCAGAGGAAGATTTTGAGGAATACTTTCCATTGTCTCTGGTCTCTCTGGTTGTAGAAATGAACTCCGGGGGCGGGGAATCTTTGGCAGGGATAGTCTTCTGGACCGAACGTGGTCTACATGTTTGCGCTGGAGACGACCCTCGGCTTGCACCTGGTAAGAGATAGGGCCCGTTTGGCGAAAGATTTCACCAGGGACCCACTGAGCACCACCAGCAAAATTCCAAACGAAAACTGGGTCACCGGGCATAAACTGCTGAATCGGCCGATGCCGAGAAAAACCATGTTCCTGCTGTTCTTGCGCCAATGTCCGGGAAAACCATGCTAAGGTGGGTGCGAAGTCTCCGGCCCATTAGGAGTTCTGTGGGAGCTACCCCAGTCACCGCATGGGGGTGGTCCTATATGAAAACAAAAACCGAGCCAGTCTCGTATCCATCGACCCGGAAGACTGCTTCTTTAGGCCTCGTTTGAATGTCTGCACTGCGCGCTCCGCCAACCCATTTGAAGCCGGGTGGTAAGGGGCAGTGAGGATATGGCGTATGCCGTTCATCTTCATGAACCTCGCAAACTCCTCACTTGTGAACGGAGTGCCGTTGCCCATGACCAGCACCTCGGGGAGGCCATGCGTACTAAAAGACAAACTCATCTTCTCGATTGTCGCGCAGGACTTTGTGCCTACCATCTTATTCACCTCTAGCCATTTAGACTGGGCGTCAATTAATAGCAGGAACATGGATCCTTGAAAAGGGCCGGCGAAATCCGCATGCAAGCGCGCTCAAGGCCGCCCTGGCCATTGCCAGTGATGTAGGAGCGCGGCCGACGGAAGCTTCTGATGCTCCTGGCAAATGGTGCAGTTTTGGGCCACCTTCTCAATGTCGGTGTCGAGGCCTGACTACCAGACATAACTCTGGGCCAACATTTTAATTTTGGTTACACCTGGATGCCCATTGTGCAAGTCTCTCAGTATCAGCTCCTGTCCTTTTTCCGGGACAATCACACGAGTCCCGCACAAAAGGATGCCGTCTTCCACGCTGAATTCGGACAGCTTGGAGGAAAATGCCCGCAATTTGCCTGGGAGCTGTCTATGCTGCCCACCATACAGGGCTATGTGCCGAACCTTTGACAGGACTGGCTCCGTCTGGGTCCAATCGCGGATCTGTCCTGCCATGACAGGCAAGGTGTCCATAAAATTTAGGGTTGCAACCACCTCACCGATCCTGGGGGTCGACACGGGGCCAGTCAATAAAGCCAATCGCTCATCCTCTCTGAAAAGTCCCAGCAGAGGCTTATGATTAGTCATGATAGTGAAGTGGCGGCCATGCACGTACTGGTCGAAACGTTTCACCGCAAAGACCACTGCCAGGCCCTCCTTCTCGATCTGCGCGTACTTTTTTTCCGCTGCAGTCAATGTGCGGGAGGCTAAAGCTATCGGCCGATCGGCCCCGTTCTCCATCTTGTGGGACAGGACGGCCCCAATACCATACGGGGATGCATCACATGTAACGAGCAAAGGCTTTCCAAGATCATAGTGGGTTAGTAACCCAGACGACGACAATTTTTGTTTAACCCGCCGGAAAGTGGTTTCTTGCGGCTGACCCCAAATCTAGGTGTGATTCTTCTTTAGCAGAAGGTGCAATGGGGCCAGCGTAGTTGCCAGACTGGGGAGGAACTTTCCGTAATAGTTTACGAGGCCGAGAAACGAACGAAGATGTGAAGTGTCAGTCGGGGAGGGGGTCTGTCGAATTGCGCGTACCTTCTCTGTGACGGGGTGCAAACCTTCGCGGTCCACCCGATAACCCAGGTAGACTACTTCCTTCGCCTGAAAGACGCACTTTGTGCGACGTAAACGGACTCCTGCCTCCAAAAAGCGTCTAAGGACAGCCTCCAAATTTTCCAAATGTTCCTGCTCCGACGTCCCTGTGATCAAAACGTCATCTAAGTAGACAGCAGCACGCGGTACACCTCTCAAAATGCCCTCCATAACGCGTTGAAAAGTAGCGCAGGCAGAGGATACTCCAAAAGGCAAACGTGTATATTCATACAGGCCCCGGTGTGTATTAATCATTACATATGGAGCAGGGTCCAGCTCCAACTGTAGGTAGGCGACTCATATCTAATTTTGTGAACGAGAGTCCGCCTGCAAGCTTCACGTAGAGATCCTCTATGCGAGGCATTGGGTATTGGTCGAGTGAGGAAGCCGTATTCACTGTAAGTTTATAATCACCGCACAAGCGAACTGTGGCATCTGGCTTCATTACAGGTACAATTGGTGCTGCCCAGTTATGCGAAACAGACGGGCCTGGTAACACCCAAAGTCTCCAAACGAGTGAGCTCCCCTTCTACCTTCTCGAGCAAGGCGTAAGGCACCGGGCACGCCCGGAAATAGCGCGGTGTGGCTCCTGGTTCAACTTGGATACGGGGTACGGCCTCTTTTATTTTCCCCAACCCGGGCTGGAATACATCTGGGTATTGTCCTAGCACCTCAGTCAACCCTCCAGAAACTGTTTGGAGGATGTGCTGCCACTGCAGCCGCAAATGGCGCAACCAGTCCCGACCCAACAGGCTGGCCCCGTGGCTGCGCACCACGATAAGTGGGAAACGTCCCTCCTGCCGTCCATAAACAACAAGGGTCATCGTAGTTCCTGCAATGTCCAAAGGTTCCCCTGTGTAGGTGGCCAACCTGGCCTGTGTGTCAGTTAATGTAAGGGTCTGTATACCCTGCTTGATGCGGTCGAATGTCCTCTGGGCGATCACTTGAGACCGCTGCGCCAGTGTCCAACTCCATCTCAAGTGGGTGACCATTGACCCGTACTGTCACCTTGATGGGGGCCACAGGGGGAGCTGCCACACAATGCAGCTGCAGGCAGTCTTCCTCCTTCTCCACGTCCTCGGGAGCAGTCACCTCAGGTTCATCCAAATGAAAGGTACGGCCCCTGGGCTGGCCCCAGTTTCGGTCGGAATGATGGAGCCTCTGGCGCCCCCAGGACCGGCGTCTGCGACGGGGTCGGCGCGTACAAGTCTGATACGGACATGGCTCCTCATCCATTGGTTCTAGAGAAGGCTCCCTTCGGGGAGGAATGTCCGACGGCCACTGGCGTTGATTGGGACGTCGCCTGGGCCAAGATACCGCAGGGGTGCGCTTTCAGACGGAAAGGGTTGCGTCCCAAGGCATGCACCTCCATTCCCTGTAGCTCCTGCACTCCTCGTTCTGCGCTCTCTCGGGACAATACTATTTGAATGGCCTGTTGAAAAGTCAATGTTGGCTCGGCTAACAACTTTCTCTGGGTGGCCGCATTGTTAATACCGCAAACCAAACGGTCACGTAACATTTCTGACAAGGTCTCACCATAGTCACAGTACTCCGCAATCCTGCGTAGCCTGGATAGAAAGTCGGCAAGGGATTCTCCTGGGGCCCTCTCAGCGGTATTAAACCGGTAATATTGGACTATTGTGGATGGGGTTGGGTTAAAATGTTGCCCCACTAAGTTCACAAGTTCATCAAACGTTTTGGTGTCCTGGGTACGTAAGGCTCCTAATCACCCCAAACGTATGCGGGCCGCAGGCGGTGAGCAATATGACCACCTGGCGCTCGTTTTTGGTGATGTTCTTTGCCCAGAAATAGTAATGCATCCCATGTGCGTACTGGTTCCAGCTTTCCAGCGCAGCATCAAAAACATCCATACATCCATACAGAGGCATGGTGTAACAGAAAACAACTTCCAACCTGTATCCAACAAATTCCAGGGAGGTGGCTTCAGCAGCTTAGACAGCTATTCACTTTAACCCTCGTCGCCAGTTTTGTGAGGGCCATGAAGAATCCAGCACGAGTTTTAAAGATAACATTTATTTACAGTAACATATATATATATATATATACAACAGCAGCAGGAACTTCCCTTGCTGCTCACTCCTCTCTCTCTGCTGGTTCCAAACTGGCCAGCTCTATTTATGCAGGGAGTCTGCTAATGATTTCTCCGCTCTCCTCATTGGGAAAGCTCATACTCCCATAGGATTGTGGGATTGTCATTAGTCCCCAGCCAGTGGTAAGCAGGCAGGTTATAACAAGAAGGAAGCCAGACAGATTCAATTTGTGAATCATAACTGTTGGACTGTTTGATTATTAATTTTTTTCACTCATGTTAATTTCATGTTAATTAAATCAAACACTAGAGGGCGTTACCACTTCTCTGTATATAAGACAGCCTCTCAGGGAATTCTGGGAGAAGCATGGTGAGAAGCACAAGGAGAAGCTGAGAGCAGACTGAATGTTAATTAGAGACAGATAGCACGAGGTTAGATCATAGTGTAGTTAGTGATTAGATAGAATATTGAATACTGTAAGAGATTCAATATAATTTATCATCATCTCTAGCTCAGTAGAGTGGATGAACTTCATTTAATTAGTTGTGTAATAATACATTAGTTTTGTTGTGTAATAATATATTAGTTTTGTTTCAATCGATTACTGTTGCTGGAGAGGAAGGAGAACATCAGGCGGTAGTGTCCAGGTGGTCTACTAAGCTGTTTTTTACAACAAAACACCAACGTGATTGATTGGAACGACGACCGAAAGCTCTTTGTCGGTGGCCTCAGCTTTGAGATAGATGAGCATGCCCTGGAGGCGGTGTTCGCCAAGTACGGCGACGTTGTCGATGCTTGAGTGATTAAAGATAAGTGCACCATAACATCCTGTGGCTTTGTCATCTTCGAGAACACGTAGAACTCCAGCGACGCCATGAAGGCACTGAGCGAACAGTCCCTGGACGGCCAGCAGATCCGGGTGGACCACGGCGAGAAGTCAGGCGATGGCGGCTACGGAGGAGGCCGCAGGGGCGGCAGTGGCTACCACCGGGGCGGAGGAGGTGGCTATGGTGGCTACAGCAGCAGCTATGGCGGCTACAGTGGCGGCGGCTACGGGGGCGGCGGTGGCTACGGCAGATCCAAATACAAATTACGAATAGAAGGGAAGCAGCAACTCCCACGACGGCAGCTACGAACGATACAGCTCCAGATAGGGATAGTGGCTAGCCAGACATTTTCCAGGTCATCATGATCATTGGCCGCTTAACTGTTTCTGAAGGGACTTTATTGGCGGCGAACACCGTCTAATCTCTTGAATTCAACCTTGCTTATTTGGGACACTGCCTAACTTCTCCCCACCCACACACACCTACTCTAGAATGGCAGTAAAGGGGTTTTCAATCCAACTGGGGGCCATTTTCCAAACTTTAAATGCTATTGTTCAAAAGTCCCTTGCCAGTGAACCTTCCTTAATTCCGCCACAATAATTTAACTGTGTAGCGTTGTTTCAGTTAAGTAAAAAAAAATCACGATTTTCCTTTTATTATTTGGGTAAGTTGCACTTAGTATGTACTTGCAATTTTATCCTCTGGGTTTTTGTATGCTTTTTCCAGTATTGGGACGCGATGGTGTTGTGCCCATACATTCCTCGGTTTTTGCTGTGCTTCTCCAGGTGGCTGTGGTGGTTTTAAAATGGAGCATTCATGTTGCGCACAGACTCCATGCTGGAGTCTCCCTCCACAACGTGCTCCAGCACGCCCACCTGGATGGCTGGCCGCAGTAACCTTCTGGGCCACAAGGTGGGCGAGTTGCTTCCTGCATCAAGCCTTAACTTGGCGCCTATCTTCCACTAATTTTGGAAGTGGGATTTCCCCCCCCGCCTTATTCTCTCTCTTTGCCAGTTTTCTGATTTGGGGTGGGGCGGGGGTGTCTGTTTCAACTTTTCTTTTCCAAAGAATAACCTACCGATTGGAGAAACACGGCCAATTTCGAGTTTATCGTGTGTGAACAAATGTTTCTCAAACTTGTGTCTGCTGTTACTGAAAACGCCATACTTTAGCGATTGCAGGGCTTTAACAATCTGGGGGAAGGAGGAGGAGGAGGGCGGGGTGATTTGTGACACGATCAGAGGAGGGGGGTGGTTTGTGACACGGTTCATCGATTATAATTTTTACTTGCCTTGCATTTTGTGGGTCGTGTTGAAAAAGAAAATCAGACAAACTGCTTTCTGTGTAACCTTAAAAGACTGGTGCCAACCCAGCTGGGACGCCACTGTGCTCACGGTTCTTGGTTTGGTTTGGCCTCTGGTTCATACAGTAATGAAAATTAGCCTGCAGTGAAATATTCTAGACAATACAATATCCTTTCTTTAAACTAATATTGAGTTTTTTCAAATTGCATACTGCTGGGAAGTTGAAAGCTGTTTCTATTGAATTTTCATGAGTTAGCATGGACTGTTTTTGTACAAAACACTTGCCGCTTTGGAGACTGATGTCAAATGGAAAAATAAAGTGTTGAAATGGTTAAAAAAAAAAGTTTTGCTTCAATCTTTTGATCTTTGTCAACACTACATCGGGTCATTCTGGACGAAAAGACAAAGAATACAACATATTACCAATCGTGGTAATATAATAGGCCATAGACGGGAATATTACCAACAAGCAGCATGGAGACGTCTCACTCTCCACGTTCTGGAAGACGCTGAAGGCTATGATCAGGAGTGAAATTATCACCTAAAAAGCATGTAGAGACAAGCAGGAGAGGGCAGCTAGGCAATGAGTCAAATCCATACTGGGGGTGAACTGGCAATGCTCTTGAGGCCCCGACCTTGGAGCCTCTGGCAGAGAGGAAAAAGCTACAAATGAATGTTAACCTTCTCTTCACTATAAAGGCAGTAGACCAGCTCTGACTGACGATGAATCTCCGATGAACATGGCGACAAAGCCAGTCACCTGCTGGCTCACCAGCTGAGAAAGCAGGCAGCTACATGGGAAATAGCGCAGGTTAGGGACAACAACGACAGACTAGCAACCAAGCTGGAAAAGGTAAACAAAGCATTCAAGGCCTTCTACCAGGGACTGTACACCTTAGAGCCCCCCCCCGAAGGGGACTCGAGGATGAAGCAGTTCCTCGATGGACTGGACATACCAGTCGTAGGGGAGGCCGACGGGGGCTGGAAGCACCATCAGAACTGGATGAAGTCATGGAGAGCATTAGTTCCATGCAGGCAGGGAAGGCTCTGGGACCACATGGATTCCTGGCAGACGTCTATAAAAAATTTGCACCAGCACTGTGGGGGATGTTCGTAGTCTCGCTAGCAAGGGGCACACTGCCACCAACACAAGCCTCAATCTTGTTGATATCCAAGAACGACAAAGACCCGACTGAAAGTGGGTCCTACAAGCCCATTTCCTGGCTTGATATAGACGCAAAAATACTGGCCAAGACACTGACCAGATGACTGGAGAATTGCGTACCAGAGATGGTCACAGAGGTACAGACAGGCATCTCAAGCAACAGAAAAGGCCTTCGACAGCGTCGAATGGAAGTACCTCAGAGAGGTACTGGAGCGGTTTGGGCTGGGAGTAGGGCTCACCAGCTGGGTAAAACTCCTGTGCAGCTCTCTCACGGCGAGTGTGCAGACCAACACTACCAGGTCTAAATACTTCCAGCTGCACAGGGCACAAGGCATGGATACCCTTTGTCCCCACTCCAATTTGCCCTGATGATTGAGACACTGGCGATCGCCCACAGAACTGTGAAAGATTGCAAGAGAATCCAGAGAGAGGACAGAGAGAATAGAATCTCACTTTATGTGGATGACCTGCCCCTCTACATCTCGGATCCCCAAAGCAGCATGGAGGAGATCATTATGCCCCTGAAAGAGTTTGAAGCCTCCTCGGGCTACAAACTCCAACTGAGCAAAAGTGAAATCTTCCCAGTAAACTCGTAAGGGAGAGGGCAAAGTTGGAGGGAATGCCATTTAAACAAGCCCACAACAAATTCCACTACCTGGGAATCCAAATTGCCCAGGACTGGACACGGATTCACAAATGGAACCGGACAAGTCTGACGGAGGAAGTAAAGAAGGACCTGCAGAAGTGGGACACATTCCCACTCTCCCTGAAGGAAAGGGTGCAGATGATCAAGCTAAACGTACTGCCCAGCTTTCTCTTCCTGTTCAAACCCATACTAATCTACATCCCCGAGGCCTTTTTCAACATGATAGATAAAATGATCATGGTGTTTTTTGTGTGTGCATGGGGGTGGGGGGTGGGGGGGGGTGTGACACTCCAATCCCCACCAGCCAAGCACTCTACAAGCCCAGTGGTAATAGCCTCACTCCGGACATGGAACTAGCTAAGGCAGCACTCTGGCCTGACCAAAATGTCCACCATGGCCCCCATCTGCAACAATCACAGGATCACGCCAGCCACAGTGGACACCACCTTTAGAAGGTGCAGACAGGGTGGGGGGGCACTGACAAGTAGGGACATCCACACGGAAGACAAACTAGTGATGTTAAAGGAACTGCCTTGAGAGGTTATAACTGCCCAAAGGGAATGAATTATGACGCTTACAAATCAAAAATCTCCTCCTTAAGGAGATGACAACATACCCATGGATTCCAGGACACTCAATGGAGTGGGCAACGTAGGAAGGGGGAAACTGCAGGGACCTGTAGAGGAGTCTGCTGGAAGAAGCGCGTTCCTCGCTGGACAAGACATCAGGAAAATGGAAGGAAGAAGTAGGGATAAAAATAGGGTGGGGAAACCTGTGTGAAGTATTGAACAGGGAAAATTGCACCTCCACATGTTCACGGCTAAGCATAATTCAGCCGAAAGTGAACACACCTAACCAGAACCAGAACAAGCAGGACAAATGTGAACGGTGCCAGGGAGATCCGGCCAACCACACCCATATGTTCAGGCATGCCCCAGACTAGTCGGGTTCTGGATAGCCTTCTTTGAGGCAATGTGCAAAGCTGTGGGGATGAGGGTGGAGCCCAGCTCAAAAGGTGGCGTCTTCGGGGCATCACACCAGCCAGAACGTTTTTTGCGGAGCGGGGCTGATGCCCTTGCCTCCGCCTCCCTAATCACCTGCTGATGGATCCTGCAGCACCCAAAGCTGCAGACTGGCTGCCAGGCCTATCAGAATTTCTCCAACTGGAGAAAATCCAATTTGCCATCCGGGGGTCGGAAGAGGGCTTCCACAAGACGTGGAAGCCATTCACCAACTTGTTCCAGGACCGGTTTGTAGCCAATAGAGCGCTGGGGAGGGGAAGAGGAGTGGGGCACAGACGAGCCACAGATAGCAAAGGAAGGGGAAGTGGAGGTGAGGATGAGCATGAGGGGGGTGGAGGAGAGGGGGGTAAAATATTCACAAGAAGACCGTGAAACACAAGGGCCCAGCCGCAGGGGAACAGACCCAAGGGCCAAAGGAGGACCAGAGTGAACAGCAACAAGTGGAGAGGCACAAACTAGGGCCAACATCAGGCAGGGCAGCTGAGGCAGGCCAGCCAAATAAGGCCCACAACCACCAAAGGGAGACACAGCACGCAATTATAAATATGTACAGCGAGCCTCATCTGTTCGTACTTTGGTCGACTCTTTCATTTTCTCTCATGTATAAACTAGAACCGCACCCTGATTACCTTTGTAGAATACACCTAACGGATATGACACCGGTAACTCAACGTTCAAACTAAAAATATCTAAAATAAAAAAAGAAAGGTGGACCAAGTAGCAGTGAGCTTCTATTATTGGCCTTCCTACTCCTCTTAAACCTGACAGTGAGGGCTACAGAATGAAAAGGCAGACATACCAGACCAGAACAAAACGAGGTTGAGAAGAGAAAATAAGTGAAACTTTCCTTTCTATGAAAGGTGTGAATTTTAATTTTAATTCACACCCCTGGCTATCCAGCATCCCAGATTAGTTCCACGATTGAAACAAAGTTGACAAATGGATAGCGGAGCAGTTCAGAAAATGAAATTTGAACAGTGCACTGGGTTTGGAGGATAAACATTAATACAGGTGTGGCCTTGCCTTGATTAACAGCTAAGCAAATCTAGAATCCAACACTCAATATATATTTGATTTTTTTTTCCCTCACTCTCATGGAAGATATGTTGAAATCTGAATGCGTCTCTCTGACACGATTTTGTCTTCTGGCCCAGGAGGGAGGTTAGTTGCATGAACTGAACGGGTTGTGGCTTTTTCTCTCTCCGGTTAATGGTAAAGAGCGAGTTGAACCCAGCGATCTTTCATATACACATGCAAAGATCCCTGAAGGCAGAAGGACAGGTAGATAAGCTGGTTTGGAAGGCATGTGGCATACTTACCTTTATTAGCCGAGCATAGAAGTAAGAGAAGGGGGGTTATGATGGAGCTGTATAAAATGCTGGTTAGGTCACAGCTAGAGTACTGTCTGCAGTTCTGATTGCCACACTATAGGGAGGAGGTAATTACACTGGAGAGTGTGCAGAGGAGATTCACCAGGATGTTAGCTGGGCTGGAGTATGTCAGCAAGGAAGAGAGGCTGGTTAGGCTGGGGTTGTTCCCCTTAGAGCAGAGAATGATTATAGGGGGACCTGATCAAGCAAATCATGAGAGACATAGATAGGGTCAATAGGAAGAAACCTTTACCCTTAGTGGAGGGGTCAGTAACTGTAGTGATTTCTGTATATGCATGTACATAAGGGATTATGTGTAATCAGTAGAATTAGATGATCACTAGAGGGCAGCACTAACAGGCGTGTAAAAGCAAGCTCATTCTGTTTCCCACTCTCTTTTGGATGTATTGTGACTAGAGGATAGCAGTGTAGATTAGCTGAGAGTGTTAGTGGAGATAAACATAGGTCCTGTATTTAGATCTCGTTAACCTTATTGCTAGTATAAATATTAAAGTAAAGAACTCACGATATTATTGTTTTCGTTACTCAATAAATCTTTTGTTAGTACTGGACGACTTCGAGCCTTTCTCATTAAGATTCAGAAAACCTCATCAACAGCAGTATTGAGTGACATATATTACATTCAGTAGTATAATATAACATACTACCAGAAGTGTAATAAAACAATAAGCTTCTCACAAGCTTTGTTACGGACTTGGAGTCAAACATCTTGTTCAGTCATTCTTTCAACCTGCGTCCTTCAGATCCATAACTCATCATTGACTCCCCTGGATGAACCTGAGATGACGACAGTCATCCCAGTTAACATTCAATACCATTCTTCATCACATTGGGGGTCCAGAGGGAACATTAAAAAATTGTTTGTTCTTAGTGGAACTGCACAGTGCATGCCTGATCATAACCTCTTATTTTGTGCAGGCAGAAGGGACAAAAATAGCCTTGTATTTCTTCAGCATTTCTCCTGACCACCATACATACCAAAACTCATAACATCCTGTGAAATACTTGGAAACGCCTGGCCACTGTTGTGATGCAGGAAATTCAGCAGCCATTTGCAGACAGCAAGATCCCACAAACAGCAATGTGATCATTTTGATTTGATTTATTGTCACATGTATTAGTACAGTGAAAAGTATTGTTTCTTGCATGTTATACAGACAATGCATACCTTACGTAGGTAAGGAAGGAGAGATTGCAGAATGTATTGTCACAGTCATAGCTAGGGTGGAGAGCAAAGATCAACTTAATACGAGGTAGGTCCATTCAAAAGTCTGATGGCAGCAGGGAAGAAGCTGTTCTCGAGTCGGTTGGTACAGGACCTCAAAGTTTGGTATCTTTTTCCTGACAGAAGTTGGAAGAGAGTGTGTCCGGTGTGTGGCATCCTTAATTATGATGATTGCCTTTCTGAGGCAGCAGGAATTATAGACAGAGTCAATGGATGGGAGGCTGGTTTGTGTGATGCTTAGGGCCACATTCACAACCTTTTGTAGTTTCCTGCGGTCTTGGGCAGAGTAGAAACCATACTAAGCTGTGATGAATGCATTCTAATAGTGACAAGTTTCTGGGATAGCAACAGATATTGGGTCAGGACAGCAGGGGACCAATGGTGCTGCCTTCCTTTGAGACAGTGGCTCAGGATTATTCACAACTATCCACGCAGGATGGTGAGGCCAGTTGAAGATCTTACCTGAGATATGTCAACTTCAAACATGTTCATTGGGTTCAGCATCGGATTGTCTGCCTTCACTTTCTGACCTCAAGCCCTGCTGTGGGATTTGAACCAACAACCTTGTGCTTCCAAGGCAGACCTGCTCCCCACTGGATGACAGGAAACAGGCTCCCCCATGTTTCCAAGCAAATTATATATTACAGAATAAGTGCTGTTTTATACAGTTTACGTTGCAGCAATTTTAATGTAAATAGTCCTTTGCAAGTACAGAATTTGAAAATTAATGAAAAATACACATAATATCAAAGAATTTCCTCTTTCACACATCAGGACAGCTCACAAGAAATTATTGGTTCCAAAGGAGGAACAATATTGGAGGAGAGTGATGATTGGTTGGTACATGGACTCGGATTGGTGGACCTCGGCATAGCGAATGCAGCATGAACCAGTGAACTTACCAGCATTTCTTCCAAATTCAAACCGGGAATGTTGACTCTGATTGGTCAAGGCACTCTCCTGAGGAATGTACAAGGGAGTGGCTCTCCCGGAAATGTTTGTTTTCATAAAAAAAGGCGTAAAGTTATCCAGGTGCGGGGAATCACAAAAAGAAAACTGTTGCCTGTATCTCCCCATTTACTTTACAATGTTCAATATATTCACAGTGTCAGAGGTTGGCATCACTTTGAACACAACGTTAGCAATGATTGGCAGCCGAGTTGTGGTAAAACATCACAGACAGAAGAATTGTTCCCGGCTTTGGGTTGGAAGATGCCAGGCTTCTGGCACAGAGAAAGGTTGGGGGATTCCGACTCAATCCCATTGTTCAGCAAGTGTCAATCAGTCTGATGAGGTGTTATCTAGGAGAGAAATCATTGACTGGGTAAGATTGGGGGACATCGCAACAATAACTTGCATTTATATAGCATCTTGATAGTTGTCAAACAACCAAACGGCCCTTAACGAGAGAGATTATCTAAAAGAAATTTCACCCAGAAATACATTAGGAGACATTAGGGTCAGTGGACCAGGAACCTGGAAAAAGGACTTGATTTGAAGGAGTGTCTGAAAGGAGAGAGAGGGAGAGAATTCCAAATGTAGGGCCCCCCCTGAGTAGCTGAAGGCACGGTCGTCAATGGTGGAGCAATGGCCATTGAGGGGAAGTTCAAGAGGCCAGAATTGGAGGGGATTTGTTTAGGATTTGTTTATTGTCACATGTACCAAGGTACAGTGAAAAGTAGTTTTTCTGTGAGCAGCTCAAATAGTTGATTAAGTACATTAAAAATAAAATAAAAAGAAAATACATAATAGGGCAACACAAGCTATGTAAATACATAAACACCAGCATTGGGTGAAGCATAGAGGGGTGTAGTATTAATCAGATCAGTCCATAAGCGGGTCATTTAGGAGTCTGGTAACAGCGGGGGAGAAGCTGCTTTTGAGTCTGCTCATGCGTGTTCTCAGACTTTTGTATTGCCTGCCTGATAGAAGTTGGAAAAGTGAGTAAGCTGGGTGGGAGGTGTCTTTGATTATGCTGCCCGCTTTCCCCAGGCAGCGGGAGGTGTAGATGGAGTCAATGGATGGGAGGCAGGTTTGTGTGATGGACTGGGCGGTGTTCACGACTCCCTGAAGTTTCTTGCGGTCCTGGGCCGAGCAGTTGCCATACCAGGCTGTGATGCAGCCAGATAGGATGCTTTCTATGGTGCATCTGTAAAAGTTGCTCAGAGTTAATGTGGACATGACGAATTTCCTTAGTTTCCTGAAGTATAGGCACTGTTGTGCTTTCTTGGTGGTAGCGCCGACATGGGTGGACCAGGACAAGATTTTTGGTGATGTGCACCTCTAGGAATTTGAAGCTGTTAGCCAATTCCACCTTGGCCCTGTTGATGCTGACAGGGGTGTGTACAGCACTTTGCTTCCTGAAGTCAATGACCAGCTCTTCAGCTTTGCTGCCATTGAGGGACAGATTGGTGTTGCTGCACCACTCCACTAGGTTCTCTATCTCCCTCCTGTAGTCTGACTTGTCATTCTTCAAGAATCGATCCACTACGGTCATGTCATCAGCAAACTTGTAGATGGAGTTGGAACCAAATTTTGCCACACAGTTGTGTGTGTACAGGGAGTACAGTAGGGTGCTAAGTATGCAGCCTTGTGAGCCCCGGTATGGAGTACTACTGTGGAGGATGTGTTGTTGTTTATTCATACTAATTCTAGTCTGTGGGTCAGAAAGTGGAGGATCCAGTTACAGAGTGAGGAGCTAGGTCCGAGGTTTTGGAGCTTTGATATGAGCTTGGCTGGGATTATGGTGTTGAAGGCAGAGCTGTAGTCAATAAATAGGAGTCTGATGTAGGAGTCCTTGTTGTCAACATGCTCTAGGGATGAGTGTAGGGCCAGAGAGATGGAGTCTGATGTAGACTGGTTGCGACGGTATGCGAATTGCAGTGGATCAAGGCGTTCTGGGAGTATGGAGTTGATGCGCTTCATGACCAATCTCTCGAAGCACTTCATTACGACTTTTGCCAGGGTCACCGGACAGTAGTCATTGAGGCATGTTGCCTGGGTCTTCTTTGGCACCGGCCAATGCAGTGGACTTCAATTCGACTTGCAGTGTTCGCCATGAGCTGAGTGGTTGCACAAGCAGTGGAGGCCACGATGGTCCTCATGAAGGAGGCCATGGACAAAATGGAGAGGAGGCTGGAGGCCCAAGAGCTAGCAATGTGAGACCTCGAGAATGACACCACAGATTGGGTCGTCGCATTGCGGCACTCAAAACTGACATGACGAGGCTGCTCAGGACTCCCTCAGGCGGAGGGAAAAAGTAAACGATCAGGAAAACAGATCATGTCAACAAAAGTTGCGGATCGTGGGGCCGGAAGGGAGGATCTGCTCTGAGCATGTTGCAGCGATGCTCGTGAAGCTAGTTGGTGAGGTGGGCTTCGCTAAGCCGCCCTCCACCTGAGGTAGACCATGCCCACAGGCCGCTTTGGCAATGGCCCAAGGCTGGAGAACCACTTCGGGCAATGATTGTGAGACTCCACAAGTACCAGGATTATCAGCCGATTCTGAGGTGGGTGAAAAGCGCGGATGTGTGCAGGTGGGAAGGACAGCCCATCCGCTTGTACCAAGACATTCTTCCCAAACGCCAGGTAAATTCAATGGCGCCAAATCCAGGCTGGAGAAAAGCAAGGTGCGATTTGGCATACTCTAACCCACCAAGCTATAGGTCACCTATCAGGGCAAGGAATTGTGGTGATCCACTGTGTAACTGTGTGTGTGCCTGTATTAGGGGATGTACAGTAGTACCTGTACTACAGGTTCGCCGGTAGCCCCTGCCGGCTAGCTGCGCCCACAAGGAGCCGTATAAATATGCATGACTTCTCCTGATCAGCCATTCTACCAGCTGCAGTCGGAGGACAAACATCTAACTGTAATAAAGCCTCAATTGTACCAATTTGAGTCTTTAGTACGATTGATAGCGTATCAATTTATTACAGTTAGATTTTCTGCATCATGGACATCAGGATCAAGCCAGATCACTTGCAGCTGGATGCGCATTCGCCAAACGCCAGGAAGGACTTTAATCACTGGCTGGCTTGCTTTGAGGCCTATATCAACTCAGCGATCCCTGCGCCGACGGAAGCTCAGAAAATCCAGGTTCTCTACTCCAGATTGAGCTCCAGCGTGTTCCCGCCGATACAGGATGCACCAAGTTATGCGAACGCCATAGACCTCCTTAAAGAAAACTACGTCCAGAAGACGAACGCTCTATATGCAAGGCACGTGCTCGCCACTCGCGTACAACTACCTGGTGAGTCGATTGAAGACTTCTGGTGGGCCCTTATCCCTCTCGTACGGGACTGTGGCTGTCAGGCCGTCACGGCCACGGAACATTCCAATCTCCTCATGCGTGATGCATTTGTGACGGGATTGCGTCGGACCCCATCCGAGAACGACTGCTGGAACGACTGCTAGCGGAGACTAAAGCATTAGCGCTCTCCATGACGGTCGCTTCTCGTAATGTCCAGTCCTACTCTGCTCACTGCGCGGCCCACCCATTCTACCCCTCGTGGACCCCGCAATTGACCCCCCCCCGACTGGGGCCACTCCTGCTCAATATGCCTGCGCTACCCGCCACACCGCGCACTCTGGGGGTCCCCGCTGCTACTTCTGCAGCCAGAAGCACCCCGCCAGCGCTGCCCAGCCCGCACCACCACCTGCAAAACCTGCAGCAAGGGGGGCCACTTTGCGGCGGTGTGCCAGGCTCGCGCAGTTACCGCTATCGCGCCCAAATTCATCCCCTTCCCGCAGCCGATCACACAGTGTGCACCGCCATCTTCTGCTCCCGGGGCCACGTGCGACCAGTGGCCGCCGCCACCTTCTCCCCCCTGGTCCACATGCGGCCCGTGGGTGCCGCCATCTTGCCCCGCCCCCACAACGTGCGCACCATGGGCGCCGCCATCTTTCCCCGCACCGTAACGTGCACTCCATGGACATCGCCATCTTGCCCTGCCCCTACAACGTGCGCTGCATGGGCGCCGCCATATTCTCCCCCACAGGTCCTCCGGACGTCGCCATCGCCGCCATTTTGTCTCCCCCTCGGGACTGGAACGCGGGACCGGGTGGCTGTCGCTCCTCATCTGACTCCTCGGACGACCACCCGCTGCTTGCCTCCATGACGCTGGACCAGTCTCGTCCTCACAACCTGGCCACCACTTCAACGACGGTGCTAATCAATGGCCACGCAACCTCCTGCCTACTGGACTCCGGGAGCACTGACAGCTTCATCCACCTGGACACGGTAAGGCGCTGCAGCCTCGCGGTCCATCCCGCCAACCAACAGATCTCCCTGACCTCCGGATCCCACTCTGTCCCGATCCGAGGTTTCTGTGTGGTCAACCTCACCGTCCAAGGCGTTGAATTCAGCGGTTTCCACCTATACATTCTCCCCAATCTCTGTGCTACACTATTGCTGGGTCTGGATTTTCAATGTAACCTCCAGAGTCTCACCCTCAAATTCGGCGGACCCCTACCCCCACTCACCGTTTGCGGCCTCACGACCCTCAAGGTTGACCCTCCCTCCCTCTTTGCCAATCTGACTGTGGATTGCAAGCACGTCGCCACCAGGAGCAGACGGTACAGCACCCAGGACAAGGCCTTCATCAGGTCCAAGGTCCAGCGGCTGCTTCGGGAGGGTATTATCAAGGCCAGCAATAACCCCTGGAGAGCCCAAGTGGTAGTGGTTAAAACTGGGGAGAAACACAGTATGGTAGTGGACTACAGCCAGACCATCAAATCGGTACACGCAGCTCAACGCGTACCCCCTCCCTCGCATATCTGATATGGTCAATCAGATTGCACAGTACCAGGTCTTCTCAACGACTGACCTTAAATCCGCCTACCACCAACATCCCATCCGCAAGTCGGACCGTCCATACACTGCCTTCGAGGCGGACGGTCGCCTCTATCAATTCCTTAGGGTTCCCTTCGGCGTCACTAACGAGGTCTCGGTATTCCAAAGAGAAATGGACCGAATGGTTGACCGGTACGGACTGTGGGCCACGTTTCCCTACCTGGACAATGTCACCATCTGCGACCATGACCAGCAGGTCCACGACGCCAACCTTGCCAAATTTCTCCACACCGCATCTCTCCTCAACCTCACTTACAACAAGGAGAATTGCGTGTTCAGCACCAACCGCTTGGCCATCCTCGGCTACGTAGTCCAAAACGGACTCCTGGGGCCCGACCCCGAGCGCATGCGCCCCTCATGGAGCTCCCCCTTTCCCACTGCCCCAAGGCCCTCAAACGCTGCTTTGGGTTCTTCTCCTACTATGCTCAGTGGGTCCCACAATATGCGGACAAGGCCTGCCCACTGATACAGTCCACTTAATTTCCCCTCACGGCCGAGGCACAACATGCCTTCGCCCGTATTAGAGCAGACATAGCCAAGGCCGGGATGCATGTAGTAGATGAGACATTGCCTTTCTAAGTAGAGAGTGACGCTTCAGATGTCGCCCTTGCTGCCACTCTAAACCAGGCAGGCAGACCCGTGGCATTCTTTTCCCGCACCCTCCACGCCTCTGAAATTCGACATTCGTCTGTTGAAAAGGAGGCCCAGGCAATCGTTGAAGCTGTGCGGCACTGGAGGCATTACCTGGCCGGCAGGAGATTCACTCCCCTCACTGACCAATGGTCAGTAGCCTTCGTGTTCAACAACACGCAGCGGGGCAAGATCAAAAATGATAAGATCTTGAGGTGGAGAATCGAGCTCTCCACCTATAATTACGAGATCTTGTATCGCCCCGGCAAGCTCAACGAGCCCCCAGACACCCTCTCTCGAGGTACATGTGCCAGCGCACAAGTAGACCAGCTCCGTGCCCTGCACGACAGGCTTTGCCACCCGGGGGTCACTTGGTTGTATCACCTCGTCAAAGTCCGCAATCTGCCCTACTCCGTCGAGGAAGTACAGACAGTCACCAGAGACTGCCAGGTCTGTGCTGAGTGCAAGCCGCACTTCTACCGGCCAGACCGTGCGCGCCTGGTGAAAGCGTCCCGCCCCTTTGAATGCCACAGCGTGGATTTCAAAGGGCCCCTCCCCTCCACCGACCGCAACACATATACCCTTAGTGTGGTCGATGAATTCTCTAGGTTCCCATTCGCCATCCCATGCCCGGATATGACGTCTGCCACCGTCATCAGGGCTATCAACACAATCTTCGCTCTGTTCGGTTTCCCCGACTACATCCACAGTGACAGGGGATCCTCATTCATGAGTGATGAGCTGCGGCAGTTCCTGCTCAACAGGGGTATCGCCTCCAGCAGGTCGACAGGCTACAACCCCCGGGGAAACGGGCAGGTAGAGAGGGAGAACGGGACGGTTTGGAGGGCCGTCCAGCTGGCCCTACGGTCCAGAAACCTCCCAGCTGCTCGCTGGCAGCAGGTCCTCCCGGATGCATTGCGGTCCATCCGGTCGCTACTGTGCACTGCCACAAATAACATACCCCATGAACGTGTTTTTACCTTCCCTAGGAAGTCCACATCCAGGGTGTTGCTCCAGACTTGGCTCGCAGCTCCAGGACCGGTTCAACTGCGTAGGCATGCCTGACTCCACAAGGCGGACCCCTTGGTGGACAGGCTACGCCTGGTCCACGCCAACCCCCAGTATGCCTACGTGGAGTTCCCCGACGGCCGCCAGGATACAGTCTCACTCAGGGTCCTGGCTCCCTCGGGTGCCACTCCCACACACCTCCCCATTCACGCGCCACCCTCCCCCCCCCCCCCCCCCCCACCCGCCAGTGCTCCCAGCATTAGCCCCACCAGGTCCATCCCTTCCCCTGGCCACGCTAAAGGACGAGGAAGATTTCGGCACGCTCCCAGAGTCATCCACCTACTGGCCAGCACCAACACCGGCAGCACCGACATCGCGACGCCGACACCGCCAGTACCGACATCGCCACCACCGTTACGTCGCTCCCAGCGAACCGTCAGACCACCGGTCAGGCTTAATCTCTGACAGGCACCGGATTACAAGGTGGACACGTTTAATTTTTCCCTCCCCTCTGTAAATAATTCACAATTCTGTATATAGTTCCACGCCACCCCCGCTGGGTCATTTTTAGCAGGGGGTGAATGTGGTGATCCACTGTGTAACTGTGTGTGTGCCTGTATTAGGGGATGTACAGTAGTACCTGTACTACAGGTTCGCCGGTAGCCCCTGCCAGCTAGCTCCGCCACAAGGAGCCGTATAAATATGCATGACTTCTCCTGATCAGCCATTCTACCAGCAGCAGTCGGAGGACAAACATCTAATTGTAATAAAGCCTCAATTGTACCAATTCGAGTCTTTAGTACGATTGATAGCGCATCAGGAATACTACTTCAACATCAGGGAAAAGGTCAACAATTGCGTACCAAAAAACAAACTGCTAAAACAGTAGTAGAAGTAGAAAACAATGATCGTGATGTGGGCTTTAGGTACTCAAGAGGTACAGGGGCAACCACATGTGGAGGTGAGGGTGGGGAAGGGGAAGAGAAATAGATGGGATTAAACTGGTGAATTTGATCATGCAGGGGAGCTGCTACACTATCAAACAGACACGTGTATGGAGATACAGCAAAGGAGGTGGTCGTGATGCACCTCCTGGGAGGGAAGGAGGTGTTGGCAGGAGGGAGGTGAAAAACAGGTATACAGGGGAAACAAAGAGCAAGAGGGAAGATAATGGGGGGGGACAGAGGGGTGGGTGAAGAAGGAGGGTAGAGTGGCGGTTACAACAGGTCGCACATGGAGGCGGCAAAAAAGGGAAAGTAGACAGTGGCCATTTTGAACTGTCAGGGATTGAGGGCAGGCCTGGATGAACAATGCGAGGCCCACAGAGCGAGTATAGCCAGCCCAGCGAGTAATGTCACGCAGTCTGATAAGGTGTTATCTACGAGAGAAATCATTGACTGAGAATATATGAACTATTGGTCAATTCATTTAAGATGGGATTCCGAGGGCAGCACGGTGGCCTAGTGGTTAGCACAATCGCCTCACGGCGCTGAGGCCCCAGGTTCGATCCCGGCTCTGGGTCACTGTCCGTGTGGAGTTTGCACATTCTCCCCGTGTCTGCGTGGGTTTCGCCCCCACAACCCAAAAATGTGCAGAGTAGGTGGATTGGCCACGCTAAATTGCCCCTTAATAGAAAAAATAATTGGGTAATCTAAATTTATTTAAAAAAAAGAAGAAAAAAAAAGATGGGATTCTGTGGAGCTGGAATTAATCACGCACACGCCCAAGGTATTGTAATAGTGTCAGGAATGAAACAAGAAGTAAACGCTTTTATGGAGCGGGGGGGGGGGAAGAAAAATAATTCTCCTTCTTCACCCACATGCACAAGGTCTCCTCTCTATTCAAGGTCTATTCAATCTTAGGGAACATGCTCCTTCCAGGGGTAAAGGCGGAATACTCTGCGATCATAATCTCCATTATGTGGCAGTGCCGGCGTTCGTCTGGGGTGAGCACAGTAAGAAGTCTTACAACACCATGTCCAACAACTTGTTGGACTTCAACCTGGTGTTGCAAAACTTCTTGCTGTGATCATAATCTCCAACCATGCACCTCACTACATAGGAATGACATTGGAGAAGGGAAGGGTCCAATGACGCCTCCCCCACCCCCACTTTCAGGCTGTACACAGCCCTCCTTGCTGATAAGTAATTCTCTACAAAGAAATCCCAAGCCATCGACAGTTACATAACCTGCAATCAGAACAAGGAGGTCTCACCCTCTACGTTCTGGGAGGCAATAAGGAATAAGGAGGAAAGGATAATCAAGCAGTGACTGAACGACTCCATACTGCAGGTGGATTGGTGGTACTCCACGGTCCCAACTGGGGAGCTGCTGGCGGAGGGGGAAAAGCTGCAGATGGAACTGATCTGCTCTCCATGGGGAAAGCAGCCCACCAGCTCCACCAGTCATGAGGGGCCTTAAATGAACAAGGAGACAAGGCCAGCCAAATGCTGGTGCACCAACTAAGGAAGCTGCTGCCATGAAAGAAATAACGTGGAGATGCCGGTGTTGGACTAGGGTGAGCACAGTAAGAAGTCTTACAACACCAGGTTAAAGTTCAACAGGTTTGTTTCAATCACGAGCTTTCGGAGCACTGCTCCTTCCTCAGGTGAATCAGGTCACCTGAGGAAGGAGCTGCGCTCCGAAAACTCGTGTTTGAAACCAGCACCACTAGGGCTCGATGAGATCATGGAATGCATTCATTCCAAGCTGTCGGGGAAGATGCTGGGACCTGATGGGTTCCCAGTAAACTTTTACAAAGAATTTGCAGCTTCTACACTGGTGACGAGGATAAAGTGGAGCTGCCTTTGGCACCGCATACTGCATACTTGAACCACTTCGTCTGGGCCTCAGGAGGCCTCTTTTCAGCCGACCGAGGCGTCCCACATTGGAAGGTTGGATCCCTTCTATTTGAGTACTGATGACCAGACTCAGTGCATCAAATGAATGCAGTATTTCTCCAGGATAAATGCAATCGTCGGGGATGAAAGCAAACCGTGGTATGACTGACGGCCGTTGGTTGACCAACCTTTGTTCTCATCAAGTGTCTAACCCACCCGGACATTTGGTATCCCTAATCCTTCGCCATGCTGGTAGTCCTGGTTGGGGAACACTTTAACCTGAAACGCCTGATTATCATCTGCAGGTTCTGCTTTCAACCGGCCATCCAGGCTCAAGGCGAGTCCAACAGCAATTTTTTGGCAAGATCACGGAAACTGACCGAAACCGGTGAGTTTGGGCCCACCTTGAATGAATTCCTGCAGGACTGGTTCATTTGCAGCATCTGCGATGCAGCCACACAGTGTAAACCTTTTGACTGAAACATACCTGACTTTACAGCAGACAATCAAAATTGCTGATTCCCGCAAGAGCGCTGAGCTAGGGGTACAAGAACTCCAGGGAATGGCGGTCCTGAATCTAGAGCTCCCAAATGAGAGCTGATCAATTTTTGCCAGACCCGAAGAACGGGACCCACGGCTGTTGGGAGCATGCTGCAGGGATTATGTTTGAAACCACAAGAGCGCCTGAGGGCCACTGGACAGCTCTCCCTAACAGAGAAATCAGGATGGAAACGAAAGGCAGCAGGTCAGATGCAGGGGCCTAGGCTGCCACCCATCTCGGTGCAACCCCCACACCTTGTGACCGAGCATACTATGTGGACGATGAGGATGACTCCCATTAGCAGCTGCATTGCGTAACTGCAAGCGAGTTGCTCTAATCCAGGTGACACTGTTTGTGAATGAATACTCCATCAACATGGAGCTCAATACTGGAGCGGCGGGCTTGGTCGTTAGTTGCCGCACATTTGACCAAATCAGGTCCAGCCTCCAGACACTGGCCTCTGCAATACCGACACCTGGCTGGCCACATACACGGGTTACTCCTTGGCAATTGTGGCCACCTCTTTGATCCCAGTGACATATGGACAACAATCGACATGTCTGCCTTGGGTGGTGTCCATGGTGGGGGAACCACTTTTTTTAGGCCGTGACTGGCTGCAATACCTAAACCTAGACTGGCAAACGCAAAGTGATTCTGGAAAAATTCTCTTGAGGTTTTGGAGGAAGGTCGGAGAACAATCAAGGGAGCTATAGCCTGGATCAGCATGGACCCACTGGCGCAACCCTGCTATTTCAGAGCTTGTCTGGGCCATACGCCAAATGTTGATTCCAAATTAAAGCAGTTGGGCATTATCTGTCCTGTCCAGTTCGGCAACTGGGCCACCCCGGTAGTGACTCAGTGGAAACCTGATGATTCCGTGCACCTTTATGACGACTACAAGATGACGGTGTGCGTGCCTCCTGTTTAGACCATTCCCACTTCCCCGAATTGTGGAATTCTATGCCAAGCTCAGCAGGGGCAGGATTTTCACAAAGCTCGACATGAGCATGTGTATCTGCAGCTGGTCCTGGATCCCGCTTCCAGGCATCTCATCACCGTTAAAACTCCCCCCCCCCCCGCTGGGGGTTTTATGAATACACTCAGCTGCCGCTTGGAATTTCTTCAGCATGGGCGAATTTAGAACGAGTGATGGAGAACATCTTACGGGGATTGCCCAAAGTGGCTGTCAACCTCGGCGATGTTCTCATTACCTGTTTGTCAGACCGGGAACATTTGAGGAACTTGGCCAAAGCACTCCAGGGCGTTAAGAATGCCAGCGTCCATCTCCGTCAAAGAATGTGCATGACCAACGCCCCGAGGTCACGTACTCGAGTTCTAGGGCAGACTGGCATGCTTACACGCTGTGGAAGACAAGGTCCGGGCGATCAGCCAGGCCCCCTGTCCCAGGGCGACAGACGGAGTTGCGTTCTTTCCTGGGTTTGGTGAACTATTGTAGGTTCATCCCAAACTTTGCGACACTACTCAATCCTCCCCACTGGTTGTTGAAGAGGCACCCTTGGGATGGGCCCCACCACAGCAACAGGCATTCCCTCCGTGAAACGACAATTGCCCTCCTCCAAGCTGCTCATGCATTTTGACTCCACCAAGTCGCTCCTCTTGACTTGCGACGCATCTCCTTATGGGGTGGGGGCCATCCTTGCTCACCACATGGACGACAGCTTGGAACGGCCGATATCATTTGCATCCAGGATGGTCGTCAGCATGGAGCGCAACTATGCACAAATTGAATAAGAGTCGCTAGCTGTCGTTTTTGGTTTGAAACATTTTCACCAATATGTCTATGGGCACGCATTTACTATTTACACTGACCATAAGCCGTTGTTGGATCTCTTTAAAGACGACTCCTCCCATCGCATCGGCTAGGATCCAGCATTGGGCCCTGCTGCTGACAGTGTACCAATATGTTTTGGAACAGCAACCGGGGACAAAGGTTCCCCATGCTGATTCATTGAGCTGCCTCCGCCTCTCGAGCAGACCGCCGACGTTGGCCGAGGAAGTTGTCCATTTTGTGGACTCCCTATCAGTCCCAGCGGCCCGCATACAGGGTTGGACTAAAACAGACCTGCAGTTGTACCAGGTCCACCGCATCATCCTGCATGGGGTCCAACATTGGCTTTGCCTGAGGATCTCAAGCTTTACACCTCAAAGATCCCAGAGCTTAGTGTTGAGGATGGTATCTTCCTGTGGGGTACTCAGGTGGTCGTCCCAGAGCATGGGTGTGCCCCCCCCCCCCCCACTTCTGTACGACCTCCAAAATAGGCACCCACGGGTATCAAAGATGAAGATGCTGGCCTGTAGCTATATCTGTGTTGGTCTGGGATCCATGGACATGGTGAAGCCGGCTCAGTATTGCAGATTAGGAAAACCAGATGGTTCCACGAGCGGTGCCGCTGCACCTGTGGGGATGGGCCGGGGCAACTGTGATCTCGTCTCCACATTGATATTGCCGGTCCTTTTCAGGGGGCAATGTTCCTCATCATTGTTGACGCCTCGAAGCCCACTCAAAGGTGAGACAATCACCACAAGGGAAACACTGGAACGGTTGCGGCACACGTTCAGCACCCAAGGTATTTCAGAAGTATTGGTCTCCGACAATGGGGCAACGTTTACCAGTGCAAAGTTTGGGGCTTTCATGGAAGCCAATGGCATTTGTCACGTGCGGACCACCCCGTATTACCCGGCCTCCAATGGGTTGACTGAACGGGCGATCCAGACCTTCAAAAGCAGCATGAAGAAACTGACCGCCAGGTCTTGGGAAAGGTTGGCGCAGTTCTTGTTCTCATTCTGGACCACGCCACATGCTACCACAGGGGTCACTCATGGGCCAGTGCCTCCCAACGCATTTAGGACCGGTCAGCCCATACATCGGGGAGAAGTCCATGTGGTCCAGACTGGTCCGAATCGGACAGATGCAGGTGCACACCACCACGCAGCTTCACACCATGTGGATCCTGGGTATAATATTGCACCAGAGGCGGCCAGTCTCTTATTCTGTGAGGGCACAAAACAGGGTCAAATCGCTACAGCATACAGGAGCTGCCGGAGCATATCCCCGATGACCCGGTCCCGCTTCGCCCACAGCCACCATTGCTCCGTCAGCTATCAATGGCCCGGAGAACGGAATGCCTGATACTGGCATTTCAGATTCAATTCTGATTCCGATTCTGCCACAGATGTCCAGCAACAAGATGCCAACGCACCACCGCCCGCACCCACTCTGGCCACGCCAGTCCAGCCCGGAACCTCCGTGCAGAAACGCCAGTCACCGGTGCGATACACACCCACGGCCCTGCTCAGTGGATGCGTCAACACCGCCCGCAAGCTAAACAGACCAAGGGATCCTCACTACAGCCAATGGACATGGACGTTCCTCCAGACTTAGTGTGCACTATCCAGTTCCACATGACCACCTCGGAATACGAACTTCCCCACTAAACAGGGCAGGGCTTTCCCCTTAACAAGGGAGCCTCTCAGCATAAAAATCTCGACCTGGGCGCAGGTCGAGGAGGGAGACCCTTCAGGGACTGGATACATGTAGCTGTATGATAAATAAACCTGTATTAGTTCGTATCCAACTGCCGTTCCTGTGTGGTTACTGTGTTGGATTCTTCAGGGAGGATTGTGGGGGCTGGAGGAGGTTACAAAGTTTTTAGGGTTGTAGGAGATGGAGGAGGTTACCGAGTAGGAAGGGTTATAGGGGCTGGAGGAGGTTACAGAGATAAGGAGGGTTGTGGGGACTGGAGGTGGTTATAGAGGTAGGAAGGATTCTAGGGCTGGAGTAGTTTACAGTGCTAACGACAGAGGTATCGGAGCTGGAGGAGCTTATTGAGCTGTGGACTTGGCCAGAACCTCAGAACCTGAAGGCAAGAGAGCTAACCACTGAGCCACGACTGACATAGAGGCTGAATGAGGAACATTAACCCTCTTTGAAACTCTGAATTAGCGACACATGCTGAATTACAACATCATTTGTGTTGTCCCGCGTGAGTGCAGAATTTGAATGCGTGGAGAGAGTATCAATGGAGAATGAAAATACAGTATGAAAGAGTTTAGACAGAGTTACTCAGTGAGGGAAGAGGTGAATAAGGAGGGAAACTTGTGGTTAATAAATGAATCTTACAGGGAGGGTTCGGCATGGAAGCGTATGGAGGCGGCTTCATGCAAGGACACCAGTTAGGGGGCACTGGTAACTGCGCCTCTGCCGTTCCCACTGGCACGGTACTCCACCAGCCCCGTGATGGTGGAAGCCCTGAGAGTCTGGGGGCCATGGAGGAGACATGTGGGAGCATCGGTCTGATCCCCAATCTGGAATAATCACCGGTTTGCCCCAGGACGTATGGATAGGGGGTTCCGGATATGATGGCAGAGAGCGGGGATTGAGAGGATGGGGGGTATGTTTATAGACGGGAGCTTTCCAAGTATGAGGGTGCTGGAGGAGAAGTTTGGGTTGGTGAGGGGTACCAAATTTAGCTTTCTGCAGGTGCGGGATGCCGTACGTAAACAGGTGTCAAGCGTCCCGCTTCAACCGCCAATGGGGATTCAGGACAGGGTAGTTTCCAGAGGGTGGGTAGGAGAAGAGAGCATCTTGGATATTTACAAGGAATTTATGGGGTCAGAGGAGACACAGACCTCAAGTGGGAAGAGGAGTTGGGAGGTGAGATAGAGGATGGTCCGCAACATGTGCCAGGCTCAGCCTGATACAATTTAAGGTAGTTCATCGGGCTCACATGACAGTGGCCGGATTAGCAGATTCTTTGGGGTGGAAGGCAGGTGTGCAAAGTGTGCGGGAGGACCAGCGAACCATGTCCACATGTTTTGGGCATGTCCGAAGCTTAGGGGATTTTGGCAGGGGGGTTTGCAGATGTCATGTCCACGATGTTAAAAACAAGGGTGGCACCGAGTCCGGAGGTGGCGGTTTTCGGAGTGTCGGAAGACCCGGGAATCCAGGAGGAGAAAGAGGCAGACGTTGCTTCCCTGGTAGCCCAGAGACGGATACTATTAAGCTTGGAGGGACTTAAAGCCCCCGAAGTAGGAGACTTGGCTATCTGACATGGCTAGCTTTCTCTGTTTGGAGAAAATCAAGTTTGCCTGGAGAGGGTCACTGTTAGGGTTCGCCCAGAGGTGGCAACCTTTTGTCGACTTCTTTGTGGAAAATTAATCGTCAGTAGAAGGGGGGAGGTTAGTTTAGCTTAGAGTAGGGGTTTAATAAAGGTGGGACCTGTAAGTGAGGGAGACGGATTTTGCATGACGTTTATAGTTTCACATACATTGGTATTATTGTTGTTATAATACCAAAAAATACCTCAGTAAAATGTTTATTTAAAAAAAAATGAATCTTGCCTGTGAAGCTGGCTGTATAAGGACTGTTCTTTCAAATTCAGGCTCTTTAGGATAGAAGACAAAACAATATCAGAGGCTTAAAACGGTGATTAAATTGCGTAAAATAAGTTTGTGTTTCTCGGTGGAATACTCACCATATAAGTCGAGTCTGTCATTGGGGAATCCTGCAACACAATGTCAGCATGGTTAGAGGAAAGGCCAGAGAGTTCTTCTGAGAACCATGTAAAGAGTGAGAGGCAAAGCAGGCGGAAACATTCATCAACTGTGATAACAATGCACATATCTGAGGTCTCTACTCATAATCGACAGTTTTACATTAATATCCAAATATACCGAGCTTAGGGATGCTGTCAGTATTTTGCATTTAGGGTTGGTTGGCACCGCTTGCTGTAATAGAGATTTCGCAAAGGTGGTTCTGGTAACGCTTCCCGAGTGGGAGAGTGTCGTT
Source organism: Scyliorhinus canicula (assembly GCF_902713615.1). Lineage (NCBI taxonomy): Eukaryota > Metazoa > Chordata > Chondrichthyes > Carcharhiniformes > Scyliorhinidae > Scyliorhinus > Scyliorhinus canicula. The sequence continues at coordinate 67,833,872 of NC_052157.1, forward strand.
GACTGAAGTGTTAAGGTGGACTGGTCTGTGAGATTTAAACATCAAAACATCTGGTGGCTGTGGTGCGGAAGAGACATTCTGGAATGCTCCTTCATAACAAAGATCTGGAAAGCGACGCAGTAGTTTTTTGTGTTTGTTGCCAAGGTTCATCCCGAGCAGCTCCGTGATGCAGGACTCTGTGCTCTGCAGGCTGTTCCCATGGACACACACCCAGACAAACACCAAGTGCTGTTCGAGCATCATCAACTCGCTGAAAGTCGATCTTTGATCTGTCAGAAAACTGTTGGTCATCCATGTGTTGTTACTCGTGTCTTAATAAAGCTCGTAGTCTCAAATGTGGAGAAGATGCTTTATTGTGAGTTCGTTCTCTCTTCAGAGCTGTTTCCTAAGGTTACCTTCAGTGCTCCTAGCTGGTGTGGGTGTATGTGTCCTGCCCCAAGTTCTGCCCTCTGTGAAGTGTGTCCTCACTTCCTGTCCCCGTCTATTTATATGGCTCTCCCGTGCCCCCTCTAGTGTTTGCTCAGTTGTATTGCATCTAGTTAACTTGTGATCACCACATCCCCCTTTTTCTCTTTACATATTTTCTGTACATCGTTAAAGAAAATTGTACATCCTGTCCCGGTGTATTTATAGCTCTCCCGCTGGTGTTTGCTCAGTTGTTTTGTATCTAGTCAATCTACGATCACCACATACCCCTTTTTCTCTTTACATATTTGCTGTACATCGTTAAAGAAAATTATAGAAAACAGTTACTTATGATATGCGTATCTATACAGGTGATGGTGCTATTGCATACTGTACAAAGCCAATGTAGTTATATGTCCAATCTCAATAAAACATTTATGAGTCCAAACTTGATGAATTTGTTCAGAGCTTTTTTTTTTCTTTTTGTTGTTGATGACGTGGTGATATTGATATTGCAAGTCCGCTGTGAATGTAGTTGGTGTTCCTTGTTCTTTTAAGTACCCAATGCATCATCCCGAGGTGTTTGCATGGTCACCTCACTGATATTGACTGGCATGGACTTCTTTCTGTGCTTGTGGTGTTGATTTATTGTCTCATCCGCCTTGGATGCTGGTGTGCTTGCTCGTTCTGGAGCAGACGTGAGTTTGTGCGATTCGTTGTCATCCCATGACATGTTTGTAGTCTTGTCATCGTTTTTCAGTGTGCTGTGGCATTGTCCTTCATGTGCCGAGTAGTACCATTGTGCACAAGTCGTTGTTTCATTGCTGTTGTTTCTGTCGTTCCTGTTTTTGTTGTTTTCGTTGCCGTACTTGTTGCTGTTTTTGTCGTTTCTGTCTTTGGTGTTGGCACTGTCGTTGTTCCTGACTTTGTTGTTTTCGTTGCCGTTCGTGTTGCTGTTTTTGTCGTTTCTGTCTTTGGTGTTGTCGCTATCTTTGTTCCTGACTTTGTTGTTTTCGTTGCCGTTCTTGTTGTTTCTGTCTCTGTCGTTGTCGCTATCTTTGTGCCTGACTTTGTTGTTTGTCTTGTCGCGCTTCATGTTGCTTTTGTTCTTTCTGTTGTCGTTCTCGTTTCTGCTGTGCTTCTTGCTATTGTTGTTGGTCTTGTCGCGCTTCATGTTGCTTTTGTTCTTGCTGTTGTTTGTCCCGTTTCTGCTGTGCTTCTTTTGACTTTTGTTTTTCTTGTTATACTCTATTCGTGTCCCGAGTGGATAATTTGAGTCATTGAGCATTTCGTCTCGAGAGTGGTGCGAATGATCTGATGTTGCATCGGTGCAGGTGACCTCAATCATTTGTGGAGAATTGGATTCCTCAGCTTTGCTTTCTTGGTGCTCCTCTTCCGGAGTCAAATTCTTCTCGATTTCATTTGACGCGGTGTCTCTGGATTCTTGGCGCTCCTCTTCTGGAGTCAAAACCTCCATGATTACAATTGACGTGATGTCTGTGGACTTCTGGCGCTCCTCTTCTGGAGCCCAAATCTGCATGAGTTCAGTTGACGTGGTGTCTCCGGACTCTTGGTGCTCCGCTTCTGGAGTTGAAATCTTCATGATTTCCGTTGATGTTGTCTCACTGGACTCCAGGTGCTCCTCTTCTGGAGTCAAAATCTGCATGGTTTCTTTTGGCTTGGTCTCTCTGGACTCCAGGTGCTCCTCTTCTGGAGTCAAAATCTGCATGGTTTCTTTTGGCTTGGTCTCTCTGGACTCCAGGTGCTCCTCTTCTGGAGTCAAAATCTGCATGTTTTCTTTCGGCATCGTCTCTCTGGACTGTTGGGTGGCCCGACTCTGTGCTTCTGTACAGACAAGCTGAGAACTGTCAGTCTCGCTGTGATCCTGTACGTCGAGTGCGATCACCTTGTTACTGTTTTCGCTCTGTGCTTCGGTACAGACAAGCTGAGAACTGTCAGTCTCACTGTGATCCTGTACGTCGAGTGTGATCACCTTGTCACTGTCTTCGCATGCAGTGGGTAGAGGTGCATTGTCTTCTTCTTGTTCATGTGAGCTTGTTAGACTTTCATAGTCTGCTTGTGGTTGCTCAGATACGGCAGGTTGACCTTCATGGTCTTGTGCATGCATGGTGTCAGTGGTTAGATGTACGTTGTCTTCTTCTTGTTCCTGTGAGCTTGGGAGACTTTCATAGTCTGCTTGCGGTTGCTCAGATACAGCGGGTTTACCTGCATGGTCTTGTTCATGCATGGTGTTCGCTAGGGAGTGTTTGCTTGCATCCCTTTTGGAGTCTTTCATTACTCGCACTGTGGAGCCTGTCATCGCTCGCTCTGTGGAGTCTTCCTGTGCTCTCTGTGTGGCGTCGTCTTCGTCTAGGGTATTGCTGTCATCCAATGTATCGACGAGCTGCCATGGCATCATGGTGTTGGATTCATCTACCATGAGTAGAGTCGTGTTGAGCTTTGCAACGGTGTCGCTGATGCTGTGATCAGCATGTCCAAAAAACTCCTCCATGTCTGAGTAGTATTCTTTGATACCCATTTCATCTTCGTTGGCTTCTTCTACCACGAGTTGATTCGTGTTGAACTTTGCGATCGTGTCGCTGATGCTGTGATAAGCATATCCGACTGACTCAGCTGTGTCTGAGTAGTATTCTTCGAAAACCAAATCATCCTGGTTGGATTCTTCTACCACGAGTTGATTCGTGTTGAACTTTGCGACCGTGTCGCTGATGCTGTGATAAGCATATCCGACTGTCTCAGCCATGTCTGAGAGGTAATCTTCGAAAAACAAATCATCTTTTGTTGTTTCGGAATTCTTTTTGTTCTCTTCACTTTGGGTGGTGCAGACTGCTTTTTTCAGGGTGTTGTGCAAGTTGTTTTTAACTGTTGGTTTAAGTTCAGGCGTTTTTCTGTGTTCTGAGGCAAGAAAATTTGTGTTTACCACTTTAAGTGTCTTATTTTCAATTTTCGGGCATTTCCCTTTTAAGTGGGCGTGGTCGGGATGCTCAGACGTCATGACGTCACGCGTAGGAATGAATTGCGCATGCGCAAATCGGCTTTCCTTCCCTGTGCGGTTCTGTGTCCATTGCGCATGCGCGGCTTGCACATGCGCATGATGATCCGCGACCAAGACTTTTTTTGACTGCGCATGCGCGGCTTGCGCATGCGCATCACGATCGGCACCGCCATCTTTTTTAAACTGCGCATGCGCGGCTTCCGGTTCCGGCGCATGCGCAGACGCCATTTGTAGTTCTTTGCTTACCGGAGACTGCAAAATGTGGTCCAACGCCATTTTTTGGCGTTTTTCGCAGATTTCAGGGATTTTTTTTTTCCACCAGGACTGGTTCTTCAAAATTCGTAAGTAATCTTCTCTTCCTGATTTGGACAGGGTTTCAGCGTTTTGGCTTTGTGAGAAATTCTTGTTATTTTTTTTTTTATCTGTACTTTTCATTCGCGATTTCTTGTTCTTTTCGTGATTTTTTAAGTTTTGCATCACTCAGTCTCTGTGCAGTTTGGACTCTGAGCATGCCTTGCTGTTCAAATTTCTCACAGTACTCTTCAAATTTGTTTAGTAACGTTTGTAAGCTGTTTCTGTCTTCATCTTTTGAGTATTTAAATCCATTATACACTTTCCTATTTACAGGCCCTGCGGTGAGAATTGCTATTTTAATGTTGTCGGAGGCTTCTTGTACCTCATTAGCTACGAGATTAAAATCAAACATTTGTTTAAACCTTTTCCAGACATTTCTTACATTGCCAGTCAGGTCTAGCTGATCTGGGTATCCAAGCCACAGCCTCGAATTAACGATGTCTTCCCAAGTCAAATGTCCAGTAGGAGATTTCCATGCCATTTTGAGCTTTCTGTGTCTGCCACTGAGTTGTCCTGTAGTAAGTGTCTGAAGCCACTCCTGGGTACCATATGTTGTTACTCGTGTCTTAATAAAGCTCGTAGTCTCAAATGTGGAGAAGATGCTTTATTGTGAGTTTGTTCTCTCTTCAGAGCTGTTTCCTAAGGTTACCTTCAGTGCTCCTAGCTGGTGTGGGTGTATGTGTCCTGCCCCAAGTTCTGCCCTCTGTGAAGTGTGTCCTCACTTCCTGTCCCCGTCTATTTATATGGCTCTCCCGTGCCCCCTCTAGTGTTTGCTCAGTTGTATTGCATCTAGTTAACTTGTGATCACCACAATCCAGTGCAAAGCATTGTCCATGAATGTGTTTTGCAGACTGGGACATTCCGAATCCCAAGACTACGTGCTGAGGGACTACGTACTAAACCTTGGGCCATCCACGACAGAAGCACAATGGGGGAAAGTTGCTGTCCAAGACCTTTCAGACATAGTGAACCGAGGGACTGGAAACTACATAAAAGCCCTTGTGCTATATGTCTCTCATGAAGTTCATATTGTTGGTCATGGTAGCACAGTGGTTAGCACTGTTGCCTCACAGCACCAGTGTCCCAAGCTCAATTCCCTGCTTGGGTCACTGTAAGGAGTCTGCACATTCTCCACGTGTCTGCGTGGGTTTCCTCCCGGTGCTCTGGTTTCCTCCAACAAGTCCCAAAAGACATGCTATTAGGCAATTTGGAAATTCTGAATTCTCCGTCTGTGTACCCAAACTGGCATCGGAATGTGGTGACTGGGGACATTTTACTGTAACTTTGTTGCAGTATTAATGTAAGCGTACTTTTGACAATAAAGGTTAGTATTATTATATTGTAAATATAAGATGTAATTGTGAGATGCCACATACAGTTGTGAAAATAAATCTACATCACACTTAATGCTAAATTTGAAATGAAGACACCATACTGTAGTGAAAATAAATAATCTACATCGCACTTAATGCTAAATTTGAAATGTTTTGTTAAGCATCTTGACAAATTTTATAAATAAAGTACAGTTTGGGGAAAATATATGACTCATCCTCTCTACCCAACTCTGAGTGTTGGATCGGGGGCACATCTGAGCCAATTGGGATTCCCAGTCTACATTGTCTGCTTTTACTGGGGAACAATCTCAGATCCTGAATGATCAGCTTCATGTCCCTGCTGCTGGTTACCTGGTCAGCAGATACACCGTGCTTATCAAGCATTAGTTAGCCCTTCCGCAATAAAGTTTATACGAGTTGAGTTTACCTGGTTAGAATGCCCGCCAGGCAGAGGAACATTGACATAGGTCCCTGCTGAAAACAACAAATACCAGTTAACACAAGAAACATTGACACTGATAAAACAATTTAGCACTCACTGGGTTCTGCACACGGACAACTTACTAACTGAACGCCAGTTATTATTTACCATCTTGCAATATGAAAATACCCATTGACCATCTTCCTCTTTGCAAAAATACTGGCTCAGCCCCAGCTGGAGTATTGGTCCCTGTTCTGGGCATCACACATTAGGAAGGTTTTAGAACGACTGCAGAGAAAGATTCACAAGAATGATTCCAGGGATGAGGAACATCAGTGACATAGATAGATTGGTGAAACTGGATGCGAAGGTTGGGCCTGTACTCATGGGAGTTTAGAAGAATGAGAGGCGACATTATTGAGACATACAAGATTCTCGGGGAGCTTGACACAATAGATGCTGAGAAGATGTTTCCACAGGTCTGAGAATTTAGGATCAGAAGGCACAATCTCAGAGTAAGGGGTTTCTCGGTGGAGAAACCTATGTAAGACAGAGCTGAGGAGGAATTTCTTCACTCAGAGGACGGTGAATCTGTGGGATTCTTTACCGCAGAGAGTTGTGGAGGTTGGGTCGTTAAGTGTTTTCTGAGAGTGTGGGAGGGCAGGTTCAATCAAAGATTTATTACGAGTATTGGGGCATTATCAGAAGATGAAATATTTGAGGATAATGGGATCAGATCTGGGGGCTGAGAATAATGCAGTTACTGCTGCAAGGAGCCAGCACAGACATGAATGGGCTGTATGGTTTAAGCACAACATGAGGTTATTCTGTGATTCTGAATTGGGACTTGCTTCAGAACCACTTGCATACATATACACACACACACAAACACACACTCGCACATGCACTCAAACTCTCACACACACACACACACACGCCAGGAATCACTGACACACACAGAATCACACACACACAGATACTCACACAAACTCTCACATGCACACACACACGTACAGACACAACACTCACACGGACACCCACCCACCGATACACACATGCACAAATTCATACAATGCACACACTCTTGCACACATACCACACCCACTGATACTCATACAGATTCTCACATGCATCACACATGTACAGGCACACACAACGAAACACGCTCACACAGGCACCCACCTACAGATACACAAATGCACCCATATGCATTCACACAAAAATTCATACAATGCACACACTCTCGCACTCACATTCACACTCACTACACCCACACACACACTCAAACACACATACACACAATGAGAAGAGAAAATCTGAGATTTCTCGGTATGAGTGATTTCTAATGGAAATTCTAATAAAGCACAGGAAACCTCAGTGAAGGTCAGAATGTCAGGAGGTATTTGACAATCTGAAAACTGTTAACCACTGCACCAGTTTTGGCGACATTGAATTATGCCAAGCAATTGAAGGTGGCCATTGATGTGAATGGAATGGATGTTGGTGCTGTACTGTTACATGTAGGTGATAAAAGGGTAGAATGAACTGTTGGGTTTTTTTTGCAGAAAACTAAATATTCACCAAAAGAAATAGTTGACCATTGAGGAGGAGACATTGAGTTTGGTATTGTCCTCGTAATGTTCTGACATTTATATTGCTAACGATTCACCAGAGACAATTGTATATACAGACTATAATCTATTCAAGGTTCTGGAGAAGTTAAAAGATTGAAATGCAAGACTGTTTAGATGGAGTTTATTGCTATAAACATTTAACTTACAAATTATACATGTATCAGTAAGAGAAAACATGATTGCAGATGATTTATCGTAATTTTGAAATGTAAGAAGGATGGGACATTCAGAGCTGGAAGAGAAAGACTGAAATGGACTAATGCTTATATTGCATGTATAAATATAATAAGATGCGTATTAGTGGCATTTAGTGATGAGTAATGTTTAAAGTTAAACGGGTTTGGAAAATGAAGACACCTTTACATATTGCCGGTTCGTTTTCTAAAAGGGGGAGTTATATAAAGCCTGGCTAAAGGTATACATATATCTGTTGCTGTAATATATTTTTTAAAATCCTTGTTTAACCTAAAGGTCTGTCTGCAAAAGGTTTAGTTAAGATGTCATAAGTGAGATCGTCATTCATTCCAATCAGGTTTTTGTTTACAAAGAGAGGCTTAATGGAATTTTGTTATGTTTGTTGGAGATTTCCTGAAGAATAGATAATTTGAGACATTGCGTTTAGATTTAGGTAAGCAGGTCAGGGAATCTGAGTGGGTCAAAGATGATGCAAATAGTGGAAGGAGCCAGGTCGGTAGCAAGCAATTTAGCATTTTGTTTGCTAGTCATTTTAAGCTGAGCAGCAGCTTTTGACACAGACAGGAGGATCTGCAGGCTGTTTCCTGAAAGGATTTCTCTCTCTCGCTTCAAGTAGACTACTTTACAATAAATCTCTATACAAGTGTACTGCAAGTAACCCTGTCTTTGCTAACTTTATTTGTACGTGGCTTTTGACCTATGATGCTCTTTGCTTAATTGGAGATAGAAACGGTACAAGTTAGTCGTAAAAAGGGTTTCCTTTTATTTTAAGAACTGTTCAACTGTTAACTGAAAAGCTATTTTCTGTAATGTTAATGTGTTTAATCCTGCTTAAAGAATGAAGTTTATTTTCATATAACATATCCCTATTTGTCAGTTGGATCACTCCTGGAGAGAAGTATCCTTTCCTCACAGATTTACAAATTATAAACAAAGCTTTTAGAGTTCTTGTCTGGTATCCTAACAAATGTTATGGTCTGGTCTGTGGTCTTAATATATGCACACAATGCCAGCATGCACACACGGTCAAATAAACACTCACACATGCTCACAAACTCACAATCTCATATATACAAACACACGCCCACTCACAATCTCAAACAGACATACATACAGACACAACATATATTAAAGTGGGAAACAAATCTCCCCTGTCCAGTTCAATTTAAGCATTTATTTTTCTGCTAACTTGCTTCTATTGGACAATTAATTGATTCCTTTACAATGAAATAATGGACACACGTAAGGGCACCAAACAGTTACTTTCCCACCTATTAGACACCACGATCAATATCTATTCCTGAACAAGTTAATGGAACTGGTTATTGGACCTGCAGTTTAACAGACCATGCCTGTCACACACACGGCTCCCATTCCCATGTCAACCCTATGTGTTCCTCTTCTGTATTATTTGCCAAAGTTCTCAACAGAACTGATGCTCATTCCTTTGCATTATCGCTAGGTTATGGACTGATCCTTTGTGTGCACCATTTACAAGATGCACTGCAGGAAATCAACAAGCACGGTGGGGCAGCACGGTAGCATGGTGGTTAGCATAAATGCTTCACAGCTCCAGGGTCCCAGGTTCGATTCCCGGCTGGGTCACTGTCTGTGCGGAGTCTGCACGTCCTCCCCGTGTGTGCGTGGGTTTCCTCCGGGTGCTCCGGTTTCCTCCCACAGTCCAAAGATGTGCGGGTTAGGTGGATTGGCCATGCTAAATTGCCCGTAGTGTCCTAAAAAAAAGTAAGGTTAAGGAGGGGGGTTATTGGGTTACGGGTATAGGGTGGATACGTGGGTTTGAGTAGGGTGATCATGGCTCGGCACAACATCGAGGGCTGAAGGGCCTGTTCTGTGCTGTACTGTTCTATGATCTATGTTCTATGTAAGCCTCCTTCAACAGCACATTCCAAATCTGTGACCATGACCATCTGGAAGGACAAGAGCAGCAGATTCCTGGGAACACCATGACCTGGAGGTCCCCCTCCAAGTCACTCACACTCCTGACTTGGAAATATATTGGCAGTTCTGGTAGGGTCACTGGCACGTTATCCTGGAGCTGTTCAAGAAGGCAGCTCCCCACAACTTTCTCTTTTTTTTTTAATTTAGAGTACCCAATTCATTTTTTCCAATTAATGGGCAATTTAGCATGGCCAATCCGCCTACCCTGCACATTTTTGGGCTGTGGGGCGAAATCCACGCAAACACGGGGAGAATGTGCAAACTCCACAGGAACAGTGACCCAGAGCCAGGATTGAACCTGGGACCTCGGCACCGTGAGACTGCAGTGCTAACCACTGAGCCGCCATGCTGCCCTCCCACAACTTTCTCAAGGGACAATTAGGGAAGGACAATAAATGCTGGCCAAGCCAGCGATCCCTCCATCCCACGAGTGATCTGCTTGTGCAGTTTATGCAGTAGCCTCTAATAGTATCTGTTTAGACAGAAACCAAATGGAGGCAGGTGCACAGGATAAGGGCACCTGCCGGACACACAGACCTCCCTCTGTCTGTCTCTCTCTCGATCTCTCTTTGTCTTGACCTCTGGGTTTCATATATCACCAGGATGTTCATTGGACAATCCGAATCTTACCAGGCTGCCCTTGCAGAATGGGTGTGCGCCTTCTGTAAATGAGAATCACTGTGGTTATTAAGCTCACAACCCCAATAATGGCCAGGATGACACACACAATGATTGGGTAGTGGGAAGAAGATTCTGAAAGAAAAAGGTGAAGGATTATTGTCATCAAATGATCAATACCATGATGGTCTGAATCATTCCTGCATGATACACTTGTGCCATATTCTGTAGTCTGGCCGGTATGAGTGAAGTACTACAGAATATCTAGTTCTTGACTATTTAAAATAATTTATTGTAAAACAAATGCGTGGTAAAGATAACTGAATATAAATATATAACAAACTACTAACACAAACACAATCCAAGAGTTATTGCAAATATATCTATCCACCAACATTTTTTTATAAATGTTTTTTTTATTGGGTTTTTGAACAAGGTATAATTACCGTTATGTACACAAGATAAGAAACATATATATATATATAATATATATATATATACACAGATATAGAAGAGAAGGGCACACCCCAACATACCAAAGAGAAGAAAATAGTACATAGTAAAAAAAAAATACAATAAAAATATGAAATAGAATAACTGGTAGGGTATTGTGCACCAGCTCGACAGCGGCAGCTCTGTACACCTGGCAAAATTATTTACAACACATAAGTAGGCGACTGTCTGCGGGGGGTTGTGGGGGGGGGGGATTGGGGAGGCAAATATACATTTGGGTGCCGGGGAGATAATTACAGTGTGCGATACTTGGCTGTGTTTCGTGTTGTTGTCGCCTGCTTCTCCCGAACGGATCTCGCTGCCGTCTCGTGCTCGCCTCCGCTTCTGCTCTCCTCCCGTCCTCTGTCTTTATTTTCCTCATCCCCCGCTCCTGGAGATGTCATGCACGTTTTGATATCCCGTGCCTTCCTTCCAGCTCCCATTTCCCTGCCCCCCCCCCCCCCCCCCCTCGCTGGTTCTCCTCTCTTCTTCCACCCCCCCCAGTGGTTCACCTTTCTTTCCTCAGGTTTAGCTGTTCCCCCCCACCCCCCCCCCCCCCCCTCCTCCCGGTCTATCTCTCCTTTTCATGCCTTGGCTACTTTCCCCTGAATCTTGACTACTTTCCTATGATTTTTGGCTCCCTGGCTATTCTTCCTCTTGCTCGTTGGCCACAAACAGGTCCCGGAACAGTCACGTCAATGGCTCCCACGTTCTGTGGAAGCCGTCGTCTGACCCTCAGATGGCGAATTTGATTTTCTCCGTTTGGAGAGATTCCGAGAGGTCTGACAGCCAGTCTGCAGCTCTGGGTGGTGCTGCTGACTGCCAGCCAAACAGGATTCTACGGCGGGCGATCAGGGAGGCAAAGGCAAGGGCGTCCGCCCTCCTCCCCAGGAATAGATCTGGCTGGTCTGAAACCCCGAAGTCCGCCACTTTCGGGCATGGCTCCACCCTCACTCCCACCACTTTGGACATTGCCTCAAAGAAGGCTGTCCAGTACTCCACAAGTCTGGGGCAAGGCCAGAACATGTGGGCGTGGTTGGCCGGGCATACTTGGCGCCGTTCACATCTATCCTCCACCTCCGGGAAGAACCTACTCATACGGGTTCTTGTTAAGTGGGCTCTATGTACCACTTTTAGCTGCGTCAGGCTGAGCCTTGCGCACGTGGTGGTGGAGTTGTCTATCCACCAACATGACTTACTCCCAACTCCCTGAGGCACAGAGTCACCTGGTAGGTTTACCGAGGGGCAGCACGGTAGCATGGTGGTTATCATAAATGCTTCACAGCTCCAGGGTCCCAGGTTCGATTCCCGGCTGGGTCAGTGTCTGTGCGGAGTCTGCACGTCCTCCCCGTGTGTGCGTGGGTTTCCTCCGGGTGCTCCGGTTTCCTCCCACAGTCCAAAGATGTGCGGGTTAGGTGGATTGGCCATGCTAAATTGCCCGTAGTGTCCTAAAAACTAAGGTTAAGGGGGGGGGGGGGGGTTGTTGGGTTACGGGTATAGGGTGGATACGTGGGTTTGAGTAGGGTGATCATTGCTCGGCACAACATCGAGGGCCGAAGGGCCTGTTCTGTGCTGTACTGTTCTATGTTCTATGTTTACACCTGCCACCTGATGGTCGGAGGTCATGTACATTTTATATACAAGATTGTTTATGCATATCATCACATTAACCTCAGCGGACAATAAGCATGTGATCTAATTACCAGCATGACAATTGCTGTGCAAGGCTTCACTCACACCCCGGTTGTGTGCTGGAGAGCCCCAATATTCTGGCTGGTTGTCTGATTAGTTTTGCGGTTCTTTTGTAGCCTCCTGATGCAGTTAGGTAACGATTTTGTGAGAAAGACCCTCCCCATCACATCCTCCCTCTGCACTCAGATTCTCAGTCCCTCCACATACTGCCCTCTAGGAGGCTGCAGTGGGGAAGGGAAAATCATTGCACCTTCCAGAATGTTCTTTTGCAAAGCTGGTCCAGAAAGAGATGCCATGTATTTTATGTTTTGGTCGAAGTTCATCCCAAGCAGTGCCACAACGCGGGACTCTCTGCTCTAATGGGCTGTTCCCACGGATGCACACCGAAACGAGTATCAACCTAGCGAGAGGATTGGTCGCCATAAAATTTGCTGCCGACCCAGTGCAAAGGGTTTTCCTCTACCAAGTGTTGCTGACTGGCTTGCACGAGGTCCAGGAGTAGATGTTGAAGTGCAGGAGCACAATGGGGGGACGGGGACGGTCTTAGTCTCAGGCCCTCACACTTATGATGATGTAAGGATTTCAGATAGATTGTATTATATGTATTTGCTGCCGAAAATGTTAAAAGCCTTGGTTAGTGCTGCTTGTAACAATAATCCTTGTTCAAAAGGCAAGTATGTTTTGGTAACAAGGGGTGAAACTAGGTCATTGTGAAATGCTTGCGCTAATGCCCTTTTGTTTGAATTAAGGGAGGGTTCCCTGTGGAGTTAATTAGATTTCAACTTGGTAAGACGATGTCATTACTGGATGGAGCTAAGGTAGCAGGCGTTTTGCCGAAAAGCAGTTAAGTTTCAAATGGAGCTGAGCAAAAGTCAACCATTTTGCTCTCACTGCAGCTCAGTTCAAGATATGGCTGTAGACAGATTATGAATTTCTTTCCAAGCAGTTCGTCTGATTAGGAGGTGTGCTGAAAAAAGCTGAGGCAGCCTCTGAAGATATGCAGCCGGTGTTTCTGCATGGTTCTGACAGGATTCTCGTCTTTTCACTAAAGCAGTGTCAAAAGATATTTCTTTCTCAAAGTACAGTATCCAGATATCGTTTTAAAGCAGGGATTCCTGATTGCTAACAAAATTCAACAGTGGATTGAGAGCTGAGATGGTTCTTTTTGTTGTTTCCATGGAAATAAAGATGGCATTTAAGGTTTACTAGATTAATTTGTGTTATTTAAGCGGTAAGCTACTCTTGCATGATGAAAAAGATATTTTAATACTGTGTTAGTAATAAAGTTTATTTTGATCTATCATATCCCTGTTTTTCATGAAATCACTCCTGGAGCGTGGTAACCTTTCCTCGCGGTCTTAAAATATTAAAATTAAATATTGGGGTTTCTGTCAAGTATCCTGATCACTGTTGGGGTCTGGTCTGGGATCATAATACACTGAATAGTACACAGAGGGTCTGAAAACTGGGTGAAGCCACTCATGCTAATTCCATTAATTGTTTTATGGGGAAGGGCGAATCTGAAATTCACCCGAGAACTGGTTTATTCTGATGAGCGTAAAGTAAAGTCACAGACTCTCCTAGTTCCTCCCAGACACTCTGGGCGAACTGGTTAAAACACTCTTGCAATGATTCCCCAGTCCTTCCCCAGTTGCTTAATGACCAATTTAGAAGATGCATTTCATTGCAATACAAAGTCAATATTTACACCTTACAGATTATGCACCACTGTTTGACATGAAATGTAAATTTGAATTCTGTAAGAAGAAAGGTCATGGCACATGTCATAGAGGTAATTAGAAACTGTTGCATGTTGTGTATTGGAACAGTTGCGCATTGCACATTTACAAATTTTATCAATCAACTGTATTCTGGGGAGAAGGAAACTAGTTAGATAATGGGTAAAATCCCAGCCCGATCCGGAGATGGTGGGGAGCGGGGGGTGGGAAAGAACATAAGGACTAGGAGCAAGAGTAGGCCATCTGGCCCCTCGAGCCTGCACCGCCATTCAATGAGATCATGGCTGATCTTTTGCGGACTCAGCTCCACTTTCCGGCTCGAACACCATAACCCTTAATCCCTTTATTCTTCAAAAAACTATCTATCTTTACCTTAAAAACATTTAATGAAGGAGCCTCAACTGCTTCACCAGGCAAGCAATTCCATAGATTCACAACCCTTTGGGTGAAGAAGTTCCTCCTAAACTCAGTCCTAAATGTACTTCCCTTTACTTTGAGGCTATGTCCCCTCGTTCTGCTTTCATCCGCCAGTGGATACAACCTGCTCGCATCTATCCTATCTATTCCCTTCATAATTTTATATTTTTGTATAAGATCCCCCCCTACCCCCCCCCCCAACCTCCCCCCACCCCTCCCCCCAACCTCCCCCCCACCCCCCCCCCCCCACCCCCCACCCCACCACACCCTTCTAAATTCCAATGAGTACAGTCCCAGTCTACTCAACCTCTCCTCGTAATCCAACCCCTTCAGCTCTGGGATTAACCTAGTGAATCTCCTCTGCACATCCTCCAGCACCAGTACGTCCTTTCTCAGGTAAGGGGACCAAAACTGAACACAATACTCCAGGTGTGGCCTCACTAACGCCTTATACAATTGCAGCATAACCTTCCTAGTCTTAAACTCCATCCCTCTAGCAATGAAGGACAAAACTCCATTTGCCTTCTTAATCATCTGTTGCACCTGTAAACCAACGTTTTGCGACTCATGCACGAGCACACCCAGGTCTCTCTGCACAGCAGCATGTTTTAATATTTTATCATTTAAATAATAATCCCTTTTGCTGTTATTCCTACCAAAATGGATAATCTCACATTTGTCAACATTGTATTCCATCTACGAGACCCTAGCCTATTCACTTAACTTATCCAAATCCCTCTGCAGACTTCCAGTATCCTCTGCACTTTTAGCTTCACCACTCATCTTAGTGTCGTCTGCAAACCTGGACACATTGCCCTTGGTCCCCAACTCCAAATCATCTATGTCAATTGTGAACAATTGTGGCCAACACTGATCCCTGAGGGACACCACTAGCTATTGATTGCCAACCACAGAAACACCCATTAATCCCCATTCTTTGCTTTCTATTAATTAACCAATCCTCTATCCATGCTATTACTTTACCCTTAATGCCATGCATCTTTATCTTCTGCAGCAACCTTTTGTGTGGCACCTTGTCAAAAGCTTTCTGGAAATCCAGATATACCACATCCATTGGCTCCCCGTTATCTACCGCACTGGTAATCTCCTCAAACAATTCCATTAAATTAGTTCGGCATGACCTGCCCTTTATGAACCCATGCTGCATCTGCTAAATGGGACAATTTCCAACCAGATGCCTCGCTATTTCTTCCTTGATGATAGATTCCAGCATCTTCCAGCATCTTCCCTACTACTGAAGTTAAGCTAACTGGCCTATAATTACCCGCTTTCTGCCTACCTCCTTTTTTAAACAGTGGTGTCACGTTTGCTAATTTCCAATCCACAGGGATTTTGGTAAATTATCACTAGTGCATTTACAATTTCCCTAGCCATCTCTTTCAGCACTCTGGGATGCAGTCCATCAGAGCCAGTAGACTTGTCTACCAAAAGTTGAGACCTCTTCTATAATGGGTGGAAATTCTGCTACTTTTTGCCATTCACCAACCAATCCAATATCAGTCATGGAGCCACTGATGACACAGAAGCTATTTGACCCATTTATTGCATGCTGGAGTGAAGCATTTGAGTGAGGGCTCATCACCTTTTCCAAATTTCTAGTGATTAAACTATTGACGTTCACTTAAAAGTGGAAAATATCCAGGGCTCAGGGGCTGGGAGGGGGGCGTGTGGTGGGTGGGGGGCTGGCGTTAAAACATTGGGTGCTCGGATGGGTGGGTTGGATCAGACGAATCTCCTGATTCTTTCACAGATATAGCGATTTGATGGACAATCAATACTTGGAGAAAAGATTTAGATGAACATCGGGGACATTGAAAAGACCTCGACACGCCTCTATACAGCACTTGCCAAAAGGCACTGTCATTCCATCTTTTGCCGCAAAAGACATCCAGCCCACAACGGAAATGAAGAGGCAGCAACTCACCCGCTATTGCCACCCTGCAGCTATCAGAGGCTGTCATCCCATTCTTCAATCTCCCAGTCAGTGTGTACTCTCCAATATCCTCCTCCTGAAAGCAGCTGACGTTCAAATTCCCCGCGGCCAAAGAGTGTCGACCATCTCGCATGATCGGTACGCCATTGTGCTTCCACTGAAATTCAACTCCTTTCACCGTTCCACGGGCCATGCGAGGGTCCCACACGATGCTGCTGGAATCGAGCAGCCCTGATACGTCCAGGCTGAAGCTGAGGCTTCCTCCAGGGGGAAGTGGGGTTGATGGAGTCACAATCGCTGCATTGGCAGAACAAAAACAGAATGGACAGGGCAACATTAATACACAGAGCCTGTGGCACAACTGGTGATGACGCTGGACTGAGTAATCCAGAGGCTCAGTGTATTGCCCGGGGAGGGGGGGGGGGGGGGGGGGGTCAGCAGATCAAATGGAAGGTAGCAGGGATTATATTCAAATAATTCTGGGACAAAAATTAGTCATTAACTGGTAAAGCTAGTTCAGTAATGATCAATTTTATAAACACCTATCTGGTTCTCCATAGCAAGAGGATTTGAGTATAGGAATAGGGATGTTTTACTGCAATTGTGTAGATAAAGGTAAGGTAAAGTAGCCATAGTCCCAGATGACCATGGGCTGTTTTCTCCTTTAACACAAAGAGCTGACTGGTGGTGACTTTTTATAAAGTAAATCTTGAGTACCCATTTCATTTTTTTCCAATTCAGGGGCAATTTAGTGTGGTCGATCCACCTATCCTGCAAACACGGGGAGAATGTGCACACAGACAGTGACCCAGAGTCGGGATTGAACCTGGGACCTCGGCGCCGTGAGGCAGCAATGCTAACCACTGCGCCACCGTGCTGCACTAACTGGTGGTGACTTAACCTGAGGATCAGCACACCACAGATGAAATGAATGAAAATTGCTTATTGTCACGAGTAGGCTTCAATGAAGTTACTGTGAAAAGCCCCTAGTCGCCACATTCCGGCGCCTGTCCGGGGAGGCTGTTACGGGAATTGAACCGTGCTGCTGGCCTGCTTGGTCTGCTTTCAAAGCCAGCGATTTAGCCCTGTGCTAAACAGCCCCTGGAGGCAAGGTGGAGAAGGTGGGCCTTCATAGTGCATTGGTGTAGCCACAACTGGAGTTTTCTGTACAGTTTTGGTGTCCTTGGCTGAGATAGCATGTTCTTGCTATTGAAGAGGTGCAGCAATGGCAGGACTGTAATATGAGGAGAGATTAAGTGGGTTAGGATTAAATTCATATGAGTTGTGAAGAGTGAGTGGGATCTAATAGAAACTTATCAAATTCTAACAAGGTTAGACAGGGTAGGTTCAGAAAGAATGTTCACGATATGAGGAAGTTCAGAACTAGGGGTCATAGTTTGAGGGTAAGGGATAAACCATTTAGGACTGAGGTGAAGAGAAATTTCTTCATACAAGAGAGGCAAATCTGTGGAATGTACTGCCACAAAAAGTAATTCAGGACCAAACATTGTGTAATTTCAAGCACCAAAGGGATCAAGGGATATGGGGGAAGGCAGGATCAGGATATTGAATTTGCTAATCAGCCATGATCATAATGAGCAGAAAAGCAGGCTTGAAGGGCCGAATGGCCTCCTCCTGTTTCTATTTTCTATGTAATGTCCCTTCAGGGCAGGAATCTGCCATCCTGACCTGGTCTGGCCTACATGTGACTCCTAACCCACTCAGCAACGTACACTGAATCTTAACTACTGGCTGTGAAACCCAATCCCCTTAAGTTACTTGGTCTTTTGAGCCAAATAGTAAAACAGATTGTTTTATTCAGCAACTCACCTCGAAAAACAACCAGTTTGATTCTTGTAATGTGCGAGGTACCTGCACGCTCATGGACCATGCAGGTGTAGACTCCGCCGTCCTTCAGTGTTGGCGTGAACGACAGAGAGAAATCTCTTGCTCCGAAGCAGTCGGCTTTGGCGAAAGCAATGTGGGGGCGTGTGCTTGAGGTGCACCAGGAGTTGGAGTTGGTAACCATACTTATATCCTTGGTGCGTCTGGAAACATCCGCCCACTGCCAACTCGCCATCATGGGGTCCTCAAAGCGGTTAACACAAGGAAGCAACACGGGGGCAGAATCGGTGGAAATTACATCAAATTCCTCCTGAGCGGAATCTGCACACAAGAACGAAGAAGGTGAGACAGGGTTTAAAGGCACTTTAAAGAATTTCTCCTCCACAACTGTGCAATGTGAACAGAAGTCTTGCACAATGTTGTGAAAGATTGATCTTCCCACTGCGCAACCCTGAAAATGGAAGTTGAAGCTGCAACTGAGAGCAACAGTGTACCACATCAAGTGGTCTTTCTGCAGTCCAGAGACCCTCAATGAGCTGAGAGGCTCACCAATAGCTGAGAGGCTATTGCCAACAGCCAATGGTGTTTGCTCACGGCTCTGTTATTGTTTGTAATTTGATTTGTCTCCCTTGTTTGTAATGGTGTCAAGTTTGTAACTTCATTGTACTGTTGCCTGTTTCTTGTTTTATATATTTGTTTTGTACCTTGCGTTGTCTTTTTATACAAAAGAACTGTTGTTCAACTAAAATATACACAATGACAAATGAAACACCACACATTCGAACTTATTGAATAAAATAACCTGCAGTCTTTAATATGAGCTTTACTGTGAGTTAGCCAGCAAAACAAAAGCAGTTTGTGTTAAGGTCCACCAATATCTCCTGTCAACTCTAGTGCACCATTCGAATTAAGAAAATGCTGCACCGATAGTTGTGCTGACTGTTAATTGATGGATGGATTGCTGCAGATAAAGGCGGACTGAGAGATAGAGAGGCGGGCGGACGGAGAGACACACAGAGAGACAGAGGCAGAGTGACAGAGAGAGACACAGATGAAGGAAATATCAGGACGTTGACCAGATGGTCAGCTGATAATCGTACCTGGAGAAATAGTTAGCAAGATGAGGAAAACCCAGAAAGAAGAAGCCATTTCCTCACTGTCCTCGACAAGATGCAATGGCTCCAGCTGTTAGGTGCTTATTACACAAGGGACCAATCCTCCGTTTGTGTTGTGCAAGTGCGCTGGAATCGAATTGTGATCTAATATCCGC
The DNA here is from genome assembly GCF_902713615.1 of Scyliorhinus canicula. Taxonomy (NCBI): domain Eukaryota; kingdom Metazoa; phylum Chordata; class Chondrichthyes; order Carcharhiniformes; family Scyliorhinidae; genus Scyliorhinus; species Scyliorhinus canicula. The sequence goes on from NC_052157.1 coordinate 67,853,217, forward strand.
TCTTCTCCGCAGTGACAGCGAGAAGACTGTCACTTTGCTGAAACTCTGCCGGGTATTGAACTGAACTCCAAACTCCTGGGAGTGAGACATCCCGGCTGGAATCTCGCAGGAAATGCCGTGAGTTTAAAGTTGTGCTTTGATATTCTCCAAGAATGATTCTAGTCTCTTTCCCTGAATGGGTGTCCGCCTGGTAACTCCAACAATCCCTGCCCATGTCTAAATTAAAGTCCAACAGGTTTGTTTCAAACACTAGCTTTCGGAGCACTGCTCCTTCCTTCACCTGAGGAAGGAGCTGCTCTCCCAAAGCTAGTGATTTGAAACAAACCTGTTGGACTTTAACCTGGTGTTGTCAGACTTCTTACTGTGCTCACCCCAGTCCAACGCCGGCATCTCCACATCATTTTTAGGTTATCATTGTCTGTAAAGATAAATGTTATCAACTCCAATGATGCCTCCATGGCCATCTGACTTTTACTGGCCAGTGTGAAATGTGTTTTAATTCTATTCCTGGCACGTGGCCAGCATTGTTGCCGATCCCTAATCACCCTCGAACTGAGTGACTTGCGCAGCCATTTCAGAGGGGCGTTTCAGCTGGGGATGGGCACTTGGAGAACCAGGTGGGTTAATTTTTATGACAGTTGATGATGGTTGCATAGTCCCCATTAGCCTTCGCATTTGATACGTTTTAAAAACAAAATTCAAATTTCACCCTATCTCCTCGTGGGATTCAAACTTAGGTCCCCTTGGGCCATGGCACGGTGAAAACGTTGGGTGCTGGGGTGGGTGGTTTGGGTCAGCTGGTTCTTTCAAAGATTTAGCACACATACGATGAGCTGAATGGCCTCCATCTAGTGTGTGTTGATGTGGTTCCTAATACCGTGTGGAAGCAGCATCACCACCTAAGTCATGGGCATAAGTTTGCCAGGATAGCAGAGGGGATCTCAAGAGTTTGAGTGCGAGGGGCACTCGGGCAGTCAAGGTGGGTTGTGTACCGACACCGTCCCCTTCAGCAGAATATTTGTGGCAATGGGCACTTTGTATTGTTGATGACTGATATTGCCTGATCTGGGCTCTTTTTTGGGGCAAGCCTTGGGCGAGTCGAAAGTGGCCGAGAACACGTATGTGGGAATGTTATTTTGGCTGATAGAGTGTAATGCAGGATATGGAATTGATCGATCAGTACACACTCAACTTTCCATCCTTATGAAATCAAAGTGATCTCCGGTCGCGGGTATTGTACCCCTGGGGTTGAGTGCCTGACGTGGGACCTTACATGGTAAATATTGCTCTCTATCAAAGGGGATGTGGTCGCAGTGTGTTGGTTATTACCAGTGGTCTAATAACTCAGAGACCCAGGGAATGGTCATGGCTTCGAATCTCACCATGCCAGGTGGTGAGATTTGAATTCAGTAGAAAATCTCGGGCAGTGGCCATTACTAATGGTCATCAAACCCATCTGGTTCATGAGTGTCCTTCAGGGAAGGGAGTTTGCCACCCGGCCTGTGACTCCAGATCAATGACAATCTGGTTGACTCTTCAATGCCCCTCTGAAATGACCAAGCAATGGTGGAGGGAAATTAGGTAAACGCTGGTCGAGCCAGTAACATCCACATCTTCTGCACTGTATGTTCTATGAGGGAATGAAAACATGTTGAGACGCCTCAAAGAGGAATGCAGTAAATGAAGAAAAGTTGAATTTTATTGCACTTTCTGTGCATCTTCAGTTCAAAATGTTTTTGTCCTTCAGCCCATATTCCCGACATGGAGTGTACATTGTAAATCTTAATGTGCAGAGACACCAAAGAGTAAAACTTACTGTATGGAAAGAAGTTGGGTTTTGTTGCACTTTCTGTAATTTTCAAGTCGGAATGTTTTATGATGAATAAAATATATTTTGGGGGGGGGGGCGGAATGGGAAGACAAATCAACATTGTCCATTTTATATCATTATCCATTTTATATCACCAATTACCTCCATTCCTGTTCAATTTGATATTAATCAAATGTCCAGATTTGTTGATCATAGCAAGTCACAATTCTGCTTCTAATGTGATGAATGTAGGAAGTTCAGATGTATTGCATTATATGTTTTTGTCGCAGTAATGGTTAAAAGCCTGGGATAGTGACTGTTGCAGCAGTGTTGTTAAAAATCCTGGTTTGCAAGGTAGCCAGGCTTTGTGGCTACAAGAAGTGCAATTAAAGCATCATAAAAGTTTGGGTTAATGGATATTTGCTGTCAGTGTGGAGTCTGCACATTCTCCCCATGTTTGTGTGGGCTTCCTCCGGCAGGTGCTCCGGTTTTCTCCCTTGGTCCAAGGATGTGCAGGTTGAGTGGATTGGCCATGATAAATTGCCCTTAGTGTCCAAAAACATTAGGTGGGGTTACGGGGATCAGGTGGAGGTGTTAAGTAGTGTGCTCTTTCCAAGGGCTGGTGCAGACTCAATGGGCCGAATGGCCTCCTTCTGCACTGTAAATTCTCTGATTAGGAGAGTTCCCTGGGGAGTTGATAATTAGAGACATTGTGTTAAGCTTAATGAGATGAGGCAGTTCATGGGAGGAGCCAAGGGCTGAAGCAGTCAGATATTGAGGTTTTAGCTTAGTTTTAGATTGGATTGTGAACAGAAGACAAGCAGCAGCTCTCAATACAGTCCGGTTAAAGATCTGTCTTTAGACAGACTAGCGGCTCCTTGCCAAACGGTTCAGTTAAAGGTTTGACTGGGGACAGACCAGAAGCAGCGGATCTCAACACAGTGAGTTAAAGATTTGCCTGTGAACAGGACAGGAGCAGTGACTCAGATTGGCAGTTTAAACAAGCAAGAATTTGCAAGCTGGGACCTGAAGGATACTGCTGTCTCAAAGTGGCTGATCCAAGATATCTCTTCATAGCAAGTATTCCCCAGGCTGATAACTGCATTTAAAAGTGGATTGTGACCTAAGATGGGTGTTGTTTGAGTGGAAATAAAGATAGCAGGTAAGGGTTATTTTGTCATTGTATTAATAAGCATTGTTTAGCTGGTATTTGAAAGTGAATTGTATTTCTACGGTGAAAGTTATTAATATTGTGTTAGCAATAAAGTTTGTTTCAATATACCATATCACTACTTATGTGCAAAGTTATTCCTGGAGCAATGTGTCCTTTCCTCACTGTCTTACATAATGGAAGTAAAATATTGGGATTTCTGTCCTGTATCCCAGCAACCGTTGGTGTCTGGTCCGGCCTGAGATCATCATGCTGCCTTGCATTACAGCCAAGAGATGGTTGTGTTGTCACAGGGTGCCAATTGTGTGCCATTTCTCTGTTCCTCTTCTAAACAGATCAACATCTAAGTTACAATCATTCATTTTGATTAGAAGAATGAGGGGGAGGCAATGTAAAATAAACGGTACAATTCAAAACGTTGGGGGTTTGGAGCAGAGGTGTCTATGTGCCTACGTGCAGCAACATAGGCTGACAAAGCATTAACATAATGTACAGCAGCTTGAGTTTTATAGTAGGGGCACAGAGTAGAAAAACTAGGAGTTTTGTTACAGCTGCACAGAATACTGGGGCAGAATATTGGGGCAGCACGGTAGCATGGTGGTTAGCATAAATGCTTCACAGCTCCAGGGTCCCAGGTTCGGTTCCTGGCTGGGTCACTGTCTGTGCGGAGTCTGCACGTCCTCCCCGTGTGTGCGTGGGTTTCCTCCGGGTGCTCCGGTTTCCTCCCACAGTCCAAAGATGTGTGGGTTAGGTGGATTGGCCATGCTAAATTGCCCGTAGTGTCCTAAAATAAAAGTAAGGTTAAGGGGGGGGAGGTTGTTGGGTTACGGGTATAGGGTGGATACGTGGGTTTGAGTAAGGTGATCATTGCTCGGCACAACATCGAGGGCCGAAGGGCCTGTTCTGTGCTGTACTGTTCTATGTTCTATGTAATACTGTTTCAGCACAAAATCGAGCATTGTGAGTCCACTTCTGGATACCACACTTTAGGGAGGATGATAAGGCATCTGAGAGGGTACAGATAAGATTGACAAGATCAAAGGACAAGGAACTTCAGCAATGAGGATAGGTCAGAGGAACTGTTCTCCTCGAAGAGAAGGTGAAGAGGAGAGTCAATCGAGGTGTTCAAAACTGAGAGGGGTCTGGGACACAGTCGATTGGGAGAATCCGCTGCCACAAACAGTGGGGTTGAGAACCAGCGCGACACAGATTTAAAGTGATTACCCAAGGAAGCTTCAATGACATGGGGAGGGGGGGAAACGATCCACACAGTGAGTGGCTGGGATCTGGAAGGCATTGCCTAAGTGCGGAGGTTGGGGAGGCAGATTTGTCGAGGCTTTTCAAAGGGAATTAGATCATTAACTGAGGAGGAAAGATTTGCAGTCCACCAAGAAAAAACAAATATTGTGAGCAGCACTAGCTGAGTTGCTCTTGCGGAGAGTTGACGCAAGTGCGATAGGCTGAATGGCCTCCTTCTGTGCTGTGATCAATCCTGTGATTTGATGGTCAATCGACACTTGGAGAAAACATTCAGATGAACATTGGGTACACTTTGAAAGACCTCGACGCATCTCTACACAGCTCTTGCCAAAATCCACTGACATTCAATCCATTGCCGCAAAAGACATCCAGCCCATGATGGAAATGAACAGGTAGCAACTCGCCCGCTATTGCCACCCTGCAGCTATCAGAGGCTGTCATCCCATTCTTCAATCTCCCAGTCAGTGTGTACTCTCCAATATCCTCCTCCTGAAAGCAGCTGATGTTCAAATTCCCCGCGGCCAAAGAGTGTCGACCATCTCGCATGATCGGTACGCCATTGTGCTTCCACTGAAATTCAACTCCTTTCACCGTTCCACGGGCCATGCGAGGGTCCCACACGATGCTGCTGGAATCGAGCAGCTCTGATATGTCCAGGCTGAAGCTGCGGCTTCCTCCAGGGGGAAGTGGGGGGTTGCTGGAGTCACAACCACTACAAAGGGAGGAGGACAGAAACAGAACGGACAGGCAAGGTTAATACACAGAGTCTGTGGCATAACTGGTGATGACACTGGACTCAGTAAACCAGAGTCTCAGTGTATTGCCCGGGGAGGGAGGGAAGCGGGGGGAGCAGCCGATCAAATGGAAGGTAGCGGGGATTAAATTCAAATAATTCTAGGACAAAATTAGTAATGAGCTGGTAAAGCTAATTAAGTATTGATCAATCTTTCTAAAAAAACCTATCTGGTTCATCATAGCAGGAGGATTTGAGTACAGGAATAGGGATGTTTTACTGCAATTGTATAGATAAGGTAAAATTGCCATAGTCCCAGATGACCATGGGCTGTTTTCTCCTTTGAGGGAAAGAACTGATTGGTGGCGGTTTAACCTGAGGATCACCACACCTCAGACGAAGGGCAAGGTTGAGAAGGTGGGCCTTCATGGGGCACTGGTATCGCGACACCTGGAGTATTGTGTGCAGTTCTGGTGTCCTTATCTGGGGAAAGATCCAGGGTAGATTCAGAAAGAATGTTCCCGGTGGTGAGGAAGTTCAGAACTATTTTGAGGGTAAGGGGTAAACCTTTTAGGACTGAGGTGAGGAGAACTTTCTTCACCCAGAGAGTGGTGAATCTGTGGAATTCACTACCACAGAAAGTAGTTGAGACCAAAATATTGTGTAATTTCAGGAAGGAATTAGATGTAGCTCTTGGGGATAAAGGGATCAAGGGACATGGGGATGGGTGCGGGATTAGGATATTGAATTTGTTAATCAGCCATGATCATAATGAGCGGACAAGCAGGCTCGAAGGGCTGAATGGCCTCCTCTTGCTTCTATTTTCTATGTAATGTCCCTTCAGGGAAGGAAATCTGCAGTCCTTACCCGGTCTGGCCTATATGTGACTCTTAACCCACTCAGCAACAGAGAATCTTGACTGCCCGGCTCTGAAACTCAAACCCCTTAAATTGCTGGGTCTTTTGAGCCAAATAGAAAATCAGGTTGTTTTATATGGCAACTCAGCTCAAAAAACAATCAGTTTTATTCTTGTAATGCACGGTTCCCTGCACGCTCAACGACCATGTAGCTGTAGACTCCACCATCCTTCAGTGTTGGTGTGAACGAAAGAGAGAAATCTCTTGCTCCGAAGCAGTTGGCTTTGGCGAAGGCAATGTGGTGGCGTCTGCTGGAAGTGCACCAGGAGTTGGAGTCAGTAACCATGCTTATCATGTGCTTAGTGTGTCTCGAATCATCCGTCCACTGCCAATACGCCATCATGGGGTCCTCAAAGTGGTTGACACAAGGAAGCAACACGGGGGCAGAATCGGTGGAAATGACATCAAATTAAGAAGGTGAGCTAGGGTTTAATGGCACACCGAATCTCTCCTCCACAACTGTGCAATGTGAACAGACTTCTTGCACAATGTTGTGAAAGATTCCTCTTCCCACTGCGCCAACCCTGAAAATGGAAGTTGAAGCTACAACTGAGAGCAAATGCACGTGCACATCAAGTGGTCTTTCCACGGCCCAGAGATCCTCAATGAGCTGAGAGGCTAAAAGCAAATTACTGCAGATGGTGGAACCTGAAACCAAAGAGAAAATGCTGATTTTTCGAGTCCAGATGACCATTTGTCAAAGCTCCCAGCTTTGACACAGGGCCATCTGGACTCCAACCATGAGCTCTTTTCTCTCCCTACAGATGCTGCCAGACCTGCTGAGAATTTCCAGCATTTTCTCTTTGAGAGCTGAGAGGCTCATCGGCTCGTGCCAACAGCCAATGGTGTTTGCTCACGGCTCTGTTATTGTTTGTAATTTGGTTTGTTTTGTTTTGTTTTGTACCTTGCGTTGTCTTTTTCTGTACAAAGGAACTGTTGTTCAACTAAAATATACCCAATGACCAATGAAATACCATATATTCAAACTTGTTGAATAAAATAACGTGCAGTCTTTAATATGAGCTTTATTGTGAGTTAGCCAGCAAAACAAAAGCAGTTTGTGTCAAGTTCCTGAATATATTATATATATATACAAGAATATCTCCTGTCAACTCTATCCACCATTCAAATAAAGAAAATGCTGCATTGATAATTGTGCTGACTCTTAATTAATGGATGGATAGCTAGATAGAGATAAAGGCGGACAGAGAGATAGACAGGCAGACAGAGAGAGAGAGACAGAGAGACAGACAGACAGAGAGACATAGATAAAGGAAATATCAGGACGTTGATGAGATGGTCAGCTGATAGTCGTACCTGGAGAAATAGTTTGCAAGATGAGTAAAACCCAGAAGCCATTTCCCTCAGTGTCCTCGACAAGATCCAATGTTTCCAGCTGTCGGCTGCTTATGGCACAAGGGACCAATCTTTCGTTTGTGTTGTGCAAATGCGCTGGAGTCGAATTGTGATCTAATCCACTTCAGCCTGAATGAGTGTATTTTGGAATGTGGTTCAAAGTGGGAATTTAATTCCGGCTGGCGGGGTCGAGGGGGGCGGAGGTGCGTTTACTGCAAGGTGTGCGACTTAGAACGGAGTGCTAGGAATTGGCTAATGAAGGGAGTTGGGGAAGGAAGGGGAAGGAATGCTATTCTGCTTTTTGCTTTCTAACTTTTTCAGTCTTCAGGAATTGGTCTTATTCTGGTACAGGAGAAGCAGCCCATCATTTGGTGAGTAGGTGGTAAGTGAATAAATTTTATTCTATTCCTAAGGTTTAAAATAGTCCAGCATCTGATGGTAAGGTGAATGAACATATATTTTGCTTTTGCTTTTTCTATATTTGAATAAAATAGTCAAATAGTGAATTGGAATACATTAAGGATGGCAGGAAAGGTGTTGTGTTGCAGCTTCAGTATGTTGGTACCAGTTTGATCCAGGGCAAACATATATGCAGTGAGGGTTTGATGTTCCAGCAGCTTCAGCTCAGAGTTTACTTCTTTGAGGAAGTAACATGTGCTGTGGGTAAAGGGGAACTGGTGGATGTACTGTACTTAGGTTTCCGGAAGGAATTTGATAAAGTGCCACATCAAAGGTCATTGCGGAAAATTAAAGCTCACGTTATGGGGTTCATGTTATGGGGGTAACAGATTGGCCTGGACAGAAGATTAACTAGCAATCAGGAAGCAAAGTGTAGGCATAAATGGGTCTTTTTCTGGGTTGGTGGGAATGTGACCAGTGATGTGGCATGGAGATAAGTGCTGGGACCTCAACTGTTTGCAATTTAGATAATGACTTGGATATAGGGATTGAACTGATGGTTACCAAATTTTCTGACCACAGGTAGGAAAGTAAGTTGTAAAGAGGACATAAAGTATCTGCAAAAGGATATAGGTAGGTTAAATGAATGGGAAAAGAACTCAAAAATTGAGTAAAATGTGGGGAAATGTGAAATTGTCTATTTTGGCAGGAAGAATTTTTAAAAAGCATTTTTTTCTAAATGGTGAGAGATTGCAGAGATCTGAGATGCATAATTATCTGGGTGGATTAATGCATGAATTACAAAAGGCTAGAATACAGAAACAACAAGGAATTGGGAACGCTGATGGAATGTTAGCATTTATTGCAATATGAATTGATTAATAAGTAGCAAGGTTATGTTTCAGTTGTACAAGGCATTGGTGGGACTACATCTGGAGTATTGTGAACAGTATTGTCATCCTTATTTGAGGATAAATGTAAATACATTAGAAGCAGTTTAGTTTACTAGAATAATACCAGGAATGGGTGAGTTTGTCTAATGAGGAAAAGTTGGAGAGGTTCGGGTTGTATCCATAAGAGTTTAAAAGAGTAAGAGGCGACTTGATCAAAACATTTCTGAGGGGCATTGACGGGTTGAATGTGGAGCGGATCTTTCATCTTGTGGGAGGATCCAGAACTAGGGGTCATTGTTTAAAAATAAGGGGTCACTCATTTGAGATGGGGATAAGGAGATTTTTCTTTCTCGCAGTGGATCATTAGTTTTTGAAATTCCCTTCCTGAAAAGCAGTGTAAGCAGAATCTTTGAATATTTTTAAGGCAGATGGATAGATTCTTGGTAAACAAGAGGGTGAAGGGGTATCAGGGGGTTGGGGGAGGGATAGGCAGGATGTGGATTTGAGGTTACTATCAGATCAGCCATGATCTTATTAAATGGTGGAGCAGGCCTGATGGGCAGAATGGCCTACTTTTGCACCTTGTAGGTATGTTTGCAAGTTACCTTTTTACAATGAAAATAATTTTAGTGCCAAAGAGCTCCTGCAGAGGCCCTGCTGATAGAATAAAGGCAAGTCAGTGACATGGTGATGTACCATCAATTGGACGCGAAACACGATGAAGATCCAAACTGTGGCTTTGATCAGCTAGTTGTTAGTTCGGTGGTCGACTACAGAGAAAGGCCGACCGCCGGGAAACCTGGGTACTTATAACCCGCCTCGGAGGCGGGGTCTACTTGCCTCTCGACCAATTGGTGAGCAGTCACATGACTAGTCCCAGCCAATCAGACGAGAGGCACATGACCAGCCAGAGCCAAAGGGAAACCAATGCTCTGCACCAATGGCAGTGCTCCCACTCATATCACCACACATGGTTTCACCTTCTTGTGCATCTTGAGAGAGATAAGATAGTTTTTGTCAAGGTTCATCCCCGAGCTGTTCTGTGATCCCAGGACTCTGTGCTCTGTTGGCTGTTCCCAGGGCCGAACACTGAGACAAACATCAGTTGCTGCTGGAGGAGTCAACTCGGTGAACGACACTCTTTGGTCTGTCCAAAACCTGTTAGTCTGTCCCTGACCCAGTGTTGCAGACTGACACATTCCAAAGCACAGGGCCAAGTACTGAGGGAAGCACTAAAGCTTGGGGCAGCTGCCGCAGAGGCAAAATGGAGGAAGGTCACACTCTTAAGAGTGCTCCCGCCAAAGCTGACTGATTGCATGCAAACTGTGTAAAGCCCCTCAGGCTGCAACCAGGAAATGTTTGACATGAAATGAAAATGTAGATGGTAAACGGAACATACAGTGCCAAATGATTGAGACCCCGAGCATACTGTATCGGATTAAACTGATCAGTGCTGCACTTTATGCCATGTCAAATTTGAACTGTTATGCAATTTATCTTTGCAAATTTTTTGAAGTACATTTTCAGAGAGGAAACACTTAAGGAATGGTGAAACTGGGAGTCAGGATGGCACTTCTGCAATTGATGTGATGCAATGACCCCTTCACCCACCCCCACACACTGATCCACAAATGTGGGCCCATGACAAATCAATAAACATTCTTTTTTTTAAAAATAAATTTAGAGGACCCAATTATTTATTTTTCTCCAATTAAGGGCCAATTCACCTAACCTGCACATCTTTGGGTTGTGAGGGTGAAACCCACGCAGATAATGAACTATAAACATGTCGGGTGTCACATGTCACATACCGTAAAGTTAGGTTTAGAAAAGGAAAATCGTTGTCAGCACAGCTGGGAGAGAAGCATGGAAATGGGGAAGCTGTGGTCAACACAGTCAAAAATGGAACCTTCTTCACTATTGCCAATCCCCATCTGCATAAAGCTGCTTCAGATCAAAGGTCTGTCACGCACTTTAACCAGTTCATCGTTCAGAAGTAGCATCTCCTCCCAGGGTTCATCATCCCCAAAGTGAAAGGATGACATTGAACGTAAATGTACTCCATGTGCAGAATCTTTAATGCGGAGTGGCCAGGTGGTAATGTTGGTAGGCTAATAATTTCAAGACTGTGCCTTTCCCAACCCCCAAACAGTGGCACAGTGGTATTGTCACTGGACGAGTTAGCCAGAGACCCAGGTAATGCTCTGGAGATCTGGGTTCAAATCCCACCTTGGCAGATGGTGAAATTTCAATTCAACAAACATCTGGAATTAAAAGCCGAAAGATGACCATGAAACCATGGCTGATGGTCTTAAAAAACATCTGATTCACTTGTGTCCTTTAGGGAAATAATTCTGCCATCCTTTGCTGACCTGGCGTACATGTGACTCCAGACCCACAGTAGTGTGGATGACTGTTAAATGCCCTCTGAAATGGCTTGGCCAGCCACTCGGTTTAAGGAAAATTAGGGATGGTCAGTAAATGCTAGTCCAGCCAGCAATGCTCACATCCCATGAGTGAATTTTTTAAAGAATCTTCTGATTGACTTGTGATTCTTTTGGGAGGGAAATCTGCTGCCTTTACATGCGAGTCAAGGCCCACACAACAATGAGGCTGATCCTTCCTAACTGCCACACCCCACTGAACTGGGGCCACACTTTCGGAAGTATGTGATAGAAAGGGTGCAGAGGAGATTCACCATGATGCTGCCTGGGCTGGAGGGTTTCAGCTATGAAGATAGGCTGGGTTTGTTTTCCTTAGAGCAGAGGGAGGCACGGTGGCAGTGGTTAGCACTGCTGCCTCACAGCAGCAGGGACCCAGGTTCAATTCCGGCCTTGATGACTGTCTGAGTGGGTTTTCTCCGGGTGCTCTGGTTTCCTCCCACAGTCCAAAGATGTGCAGTTTAGGTGAATTTGCCATGCTCACGTGGGGTTACAGGGCAAGGCACTACCGTGCTAAATGGGATAGACTTTGAACATGTCTAGCAACTCAAGACTGGGCATCCATGAGGGCCATCAGCAGAATTGTATTCAATCACAATCTGCAATTTCAAGGCCCGACATATTCCCCACTCCACCATTATGACCAAGCCAAGGGATCAACCCTGGTTCAGTGAAGGGTACAGGAGAGCATGCCAGGAACAACACCAGGCATACCGAAAAAATAAGGTGTCCACCTGGTGAAGCTACAACACAGGACTACTTGTGACCAAACCGCATAAGCAGCAAGTAATAGACGGAGCTAAGCGATTCCACAACAAACACATCAGATCTAAGCTCTGTAGTCCTGCCACATCCAGCCATGAATGGCGCTGGACAATTAAACTCACTGGAGGAGGAGGCTCCACAAATATCCCCATCCTCAATGTTGGAAGAGTCCAGCACATATGTGCAAAAGACAAGGCTGAGGGATTCGCAACAATCTTCAGCCAGAAGTGCCGAGTGGATGATCCATCTCGGTCTCCTCCGGAGGTCCCCAGCATCACAGATGTCAGTCTTCAGCCAATACAATTCATTCCATGTGATATCAAGAAATGGCTAAAGGCAATGGACACTGCAAAGGCTATGGGCCCTGACAATATCCCAGCAATATTACTGAAGACTTGTGCTCCAGAACTTGCCACACCCCTAGCCAAGCTGTCCCAGTATAGCTACAAACTGACATCTACCCGGCAATGTGAAAAGTTGCCCACGTGTGTCCTGTGCACAGGAAACAGGACAAATCCAACCTAGTCAATTACCACCCGATCAGCACAGTGGGTGTACCTATACCTCAAGGACTGCAACGGTTCAAGAAGGCAACTCACCATCACTTTCTGAAGGGCAACTAGGGAAGGGCAATAAATGATGGTCCAACCAGCAATGCCCACATGAATTTTTAAAAAAGGATGGCGGAGTGGGCCTAGGTACGGTGCTCTTTCAGAATGGCCTCCTTCTGCACTGTAGGGATTCTATGATTCTCAGGCTGGGCGATGGCCTTATGAGGGCCGAGGTGCACAGAATTAAGAGGGCCAAAGATATGGTAGATAACAAGAATCTTTTCCACTTAGTAGGGAGGTTGTTAACCAGTGGGAATAGATTAAGGCAAGGAGCAGGAGGTTTAGAAGGGGTTTGAGGAAAATCTTTTTCAATCAGAGGATGGGGGGATGTGGAAAGCGCTGCCTGAAAAGGTGGTAGAGATAGGAACCCTCACGATATTTAAGCAGCATTTAAATGAGTACTTGAAATACCGTAGCATACAAGGCAATAGACAAAGTGCTGGAGAAAAGGGTTAGAAGAGATAGGTGCTTGATAGCCGGTGCAGACATGATGGGCTGTAGGGCCTTTTTCCGTGCTGTAAAACCCTACCACCAGGCCGAGCCAATTATGCGGATGTACAACACCATTGCAGGAGAAAGCAGCCGGCCTGGACTAGCAGGACGGCGTGGTTCAAGGTGGCAGCTGGCCACCTCTGAGAATAAATTGGCAAAGGGCATGCGATCTATGACTTGTGCCGGAGCTGGGGGGGGGGGCTGCACAATGCGGCCAAGGCAACTTGTAAACTGCTATCAACACTGCGCCTTCCCTTGCGGCCTCGAAAATGCAATGAGGAGAACCGGGCGGCCCGTCTTGCACTCAGAATGTGTTCCATTGACCCTCGCGTCCAAACGTGAAATGGCATCTCTTAGCTTCAGGTAACAACCACCAGAATTTCCGAGAGACATTGTAAGTGATCTGAATCAGACACAAAAAACACCTCCCATGGGCAATTAGGCATGGGCAATGACCTAGCCCAGCGATGCCGACATCCCCAAAATACGGGGTAGGATTTTCCGGTGCCCGGGCCGTGTCTTTCTCGGTGGCTCCCCGTTCGCTGGCGGTGGGAATCTCTTTTCTGCTGCTTGTCAATGGGATTTCCCATTGGAGCTACTCCACACCACCGGGAAACCCATGTTACAGAGAACAGAGACTCCCAGTGGCTGGAGAATTCTGGCCAAGATTTTTTTAAACCCTCAAGTAAATAAATTAAGTCACCATCGTCCCCGATGAACATAGGCTGCTTTCCCCTTTGACAAGGCGAGCTGACTGGTGGTGATTTAACCCGAGGATCACCACACCACAGGCGAGGGGCAAGGTTGAGAAGGCAGAGTCTCCGTGAATAACCTAAGTCGGTGCAGGAATTGAACCCGTGCTACTGGTCTTGCTCTGCATCATGATCCAGCCAATTGAGCTAAACCCTCAAGTACTGTGGAAAGGAGACTGATCGCTATTGTGTTTTACGCAATGCCTATTTTAGTTATGTCCATCCTTCCCATTTAATGTTTTATTTTACTTATATGCATTTTAAACAGCAACTAAACAGCGAATTTACACTGATGTCACTTGGCAGGATTCTCCATTCCTGAGACTAAGTATTGATGCCGGGACAGGATTCGTCGACTTGCACAACAACAAAACTGGCAACCCAACTGGACCGATTCAGCAACTGATAAGGGGCTAGAACCGACACCATGTGGAACACAATCGATTTCAATGAGAAATGGCATGGGATTCATGATTGACACTCTGGAGGCTGTCAAGCTTCAGCCACATATACACATTTCACTCCCCACACACACCATCCCAGCCAACAAGATGGCACTGGTTGTGCTAGAGTGCACACATCCTGCTGATGGGTCGGCTGGGGCCAGTGGGCACCTTGGGGGCTGGCCTAGGGTGGGGACCCATATGGCCTGTGGCCCTAAGTTCACAGTGGGCTGTTAGCAGTGTGTGCAGCTGCATGGCTGCCTTGACGGCCGTGGCAATGTTTTTCCGTGACCATCCATTCTGACCCCACAACTCATCTCCTGACCACCCCTCGCTTCTTACACCAGCCCTGGCAGAAGCCCCCCGCCAGCAGCACGACTGCCAGCAAACTATGGTGATGTTGGACACTTTCCGTATCCTCCCCTCTCTCCCTCAGCGGCTACGGCACGCACTTCTCCATTTTTAAAAGCACAAGTGAACCTCACTGTTGGGGATTTGCCACGGTGGACGGGAGAATCACGGATGCCCTAGAGAATATCGGGTCAGACCCGCTAATGATATGCCAATGATGTTTCCTGTGCACATGGTGTGGAACGCACTGACGCCACTGTTGAGGGACTGTAGAATTGCGATTTAGCCTGATACCGGCGCCCGCCACGATTTTGGCGTCAAAACCAATTCTCCGCCCAATTGCGTTTCCCGATTCTGGTGGCAGCCAATGGAGAATCCCACCCAATATATTTCTGTTTCTGCAATAACTTGACATTTTTTTTAACTCAGTACGATGCAGCGTCAGTTCCTACTAAGTTGTGTCAGTCAGAATGGGGAAGGTTCAGTTCATTGAACGTCATCTTTGAGGAGGAAGATTCGTGGATTCAGTTCCACACTTCTCCATCCCAGACAGTGAGGTAGTATGAGTAAGGCGATGGCAGCGGAACCACAAGTGGCTAATTTCCAGCAAAACAAGGGCAAACCACTTCCAATCTCCAAACCCTTAGTCAAAGGGCACCACTGCCGAAGGGGCATGTGGTATGTTTGTTCCCGTCTATTTATTGAAGCTGCTGATTTTTGTGTTCTGTCATTGACTGCCCGCTCTACTTCCTGTCCGGAAAGGCTGGATTACATTTTCCTTGCTTTAACGTTAATGATTTTAACATTGCACCAGACAAGAAATTTCATCCCACTCAAGAAGGATTTTGATCAATTAAGACTGTGTCACGATGAGTTTGCAACAGGGTCCAGTCATCATTTCCATCCTGGTCTGTATCTTTTCTCGAGGGTTTGAATAATATCAAAGGAATGCGATTTCCCCACAGCAATCCCCCCCCCCCCCCCCCCCCCCCCCCGCCCCACACAGACACACACACCCTCCAAAAAAATATTCTTCACTCATAACAAAAGCAGAAAATGCTGGACAATCTCAGCAGGTTTAACAGTGTCTGTGGAGCAGGGACGGAGCTAACATTTCAAGTCTGAATCACTCTTTTGTTAAAGCCATGATGTGAACACCTGAAGAAGGAGCCGTGCTCCGAAAGCTCGTGTTTGAAACAAACCTGTTGGACTTTAACCTGGTGTTGTAAGACTTCTTACTGTTTTGTTAAAGCAACTTTGTCAACCCGAGGTTTGACAAAGAGTCTTCCAGACCTGAAACATTAGCTCCGTTTTCTCTCTCCACAGACGCTGTCAGGCCTGTGGAAATTGTTCAGCATTTTCTGTTTTTGCTTTGGATTCCAGCGTCCGCAGGAATTTGCTTTGATCTTTATTTTGCTTTAATCATACAACCTATGATGGTACATTATGTAAC
Organism: Scyliorhinus canicula; assembly: GCF_902713615.1. Lineage (NCBI taxonomy): Eukaryota > Metazoa > Chordata > Chondrichthyes > Carcharhiniformes > Scyliorhinidae > Scyliorhinus > Scyliorhinus canicula. Next base: position 67,869,064 of record NC_052157.1, read on the forward strand.
AGTACACTTCGTTAGGTAAAAGGCAAGGCAGGTTAGTTTCCTTCATGGCAGTTTCTGGCATTTTGAATGCTTTCACCACATTTACAGTTTATATTTGCAACATTCATGGCATGTCAAATATTCAGCCCCAGGGATTTCACCCAGTTTCCTGGCCCCTCGGGCACTATGGTGGGAGGGCCCTTAGACAGCGACCTGCCCCCATTGTGCCTCTGCGGCGGCTGCCCCAAGCTTCAGTGCATCTCTTGGCGTGTAACCCTAAACCCTGGAATGTTACAGTCTGCAACACTCAGTCAGGGACAACTCTTTATGCAGGAAGATCAACAAGTTTCAGGAAGACCAAAGAGAGTCTTTCACCGGGACCAGATGTTCACAGACTCGCTAGTAAGGCACACTCTGCCACCAACACCAGCACAAGAGTCCATCTCGCTGATGGCCAAGAAAGACCCGACTGAATGCGGGTCCAACAGACCCATCTCGCTGCTCAACGTAGGTGCAAAAATACAGGCCACGATCCTGGCTAGGCGACTGGAGAACTGCGTACCAGAGCTGGTCCCAGAGGACTAGAAGGGCTTTGACAAGGGTAGGTAGTTAGCATCGAACATGAGGCATCTACTGAACATGATAATGATCTCACCCGGGGAGAGACTACCAGACGTGATCATCTCCCTGGACGCAGAAAAGGCCTTCAACAGGGTTGAGTAGAAGTACCTCATTGAGGTACTGGAGTGGTTCGGGCTTGGAACAGGTTCACTGCCTGGGTGAAACTTCTGTCCAGCGCTCCCATGGCAAGCATGTGGACCAACACAACCAGCTCCATATGCTTCCTGCTGCACAGAGGCAAAAGGCGGAGATGCCCGCTGTTCTGCTGCTGTTTGCTCTGGCAATCGAGCTACTGCGATCGCCCTCACAGCGTCGAAAAGTTGGAGAGGTATCCAGAGGGGAGACAAAGGGCATAGAGTCGCATTCTATGCTGGATGATCTGCTCCTCTACATTTTGGAGCCCCAAGCCAGCATGGAAGGAATCAGAAGTGTGTATGCCTTCACGGGCTGGAAATCCAACCTGGGCAAGAGTGTAATTTTCCCAGTGAACCCACAGAGGGGGAGGGGGCAGAGTTGGAGGGACTGCTGTTCAAATAAACCCAAAACAAATTCCGCTACCTGGGGATCTAACTTGCCCACAACTGGATACGGATCCACAAATGGAATCTGAAGAGTCTGGTGGAGGAAATAAAAAAGGACCTGCAGAGGTGGGACACACTGTCACTCTTGCTGGCAGCAAGAGTGCAGGTGACTAAGATGAACGTACTGCCCAAGTTCTTCTTCCTGTTCAAATCCCTACTGATCTGCATCCGCAAGGCCTTCTTCAACACGGTAGACAAACTGATCATAGTGTTTGTGTGGTGGCGGGGGTGGGGAGGAAGAAACCAAGGGTCTCAAAAAGGGTCCCATATAGAACAAGACGCATGGGAGGCCTGGCCCTCTCAAACTTGCAGTTCTACTACTGGGCAGCCACAACAGAGAGAGTGAGGATATGGGCAAAGGAGCCAGGAGGTGAGTGGGTGAAGATCAAGGAGGGTTCCTGCATGAAGACGTCCCTCAAAGCCCTTACAATGACAGCATGCCCACCAACCAAACACTCAAAAAGTCCAGTAATGATAGCTACACTCTGGACATGGTACCAATTGAGGCAACACCTCCGCGTCACCAAAGTGTCCACCGTACTTCCCATTTGTAACAACCACAGGCCAGCAACAATGGGGGGCCTCACGGTAGCATGGTGGTTAGCATCAATGCTTCACAGCTCCAGGGTCCCAGGTTCGATTCCCGGCTGGGTCACTGTCTGTGTGGAGTCTGCACGTCCTCCCCGTGTGTGCGTGGGTTTCCTCCGGGTGCTCCGGTTTCCTCCCACAGTCCAAAGATGTGTGGGTTAGGTGGATTGGCCATGCTAAATTGCCCGTAGTGTAAGGTTAATGGGGGGATTGTTGGGTTACGGGTACGTGGGTTTAAGTAGGGTGATCATTGCTCGGCACAACATCGAGGGCCAAAGGGCCTGTTCTGTGCTGTACTGTTCTATCTATCACCTTTTCAAGATGGAGACAAGATGAGGGGACATTGACAGTTAATGATGATAATCATCTTTATTTGTGTCTCAAGTAGGCTTACATTTACACTGCAATGAAGTTACTGTGAAAAGCCCCTAGTCGCCTCACTCCACCGGCTGTTCGGGTACACAGAGGGGGAATTAAAAATGTCCCATTCACCTACCAGCGGGTCTTTCGGGACATGTGGGAGGAAACCGGAGTACCCGAAGAAACCCACACACACACGGAGAGAACGTGCAGACTCCGCACAGACAGTGACCCAAGACGGAAATCGAACTGGGATCTGTGGTGCTGTGAAAAAACAGTGCTAACCACTGTGCTGCCCATCAGAATGGTACCATGCCATTTTGTGCCCAACACAGGATTCTCTGCCACATTAGGAACTCCCTACTGGCAGCATGTGGCAGAGAATTCGCCCCATGATACTGGAATTTCAGATATATTGTAATACAGTAATTGGTACAGTAAGGGTTAAAAGCCTGGGTGAGTGTGTGCATGACTGCTGCAGCCATGTTGCAAAATAATTCTGATTCAAAAGGCAAATATGTTTTGGGAGCCAGAGGTGCAATTAGGGCATCATAAAAAGCTTGGGTTAATGCAGTTTTGTTTGGATTAAGGGGGGGTCCCTGTAGAATTAATTATATTTCAGCTTGGTAAAATGATGTAATTACAGAGTGGAGCTAAGGTATCAGGAATCTTTCAGGAAAGCAGAGTTTCATTTTGAGAGATAGATGGAGCTGTGAGCAGAAGTCAAGCATTTTGCTCTCACTGCAGTTACGTTAAAGATATGTCTGTAGACAGGATAGCAGTTTCTTTCCTAGAAGTTCAGGTTTGTCTGATTAGAAGGTGGGCTGAAACAAGTTGAGAAGCATCTTCTAGAAAACACGGCGAGAGTTTCTGCATAGTTCTTACAGGAGTCAGGTCTTTTCATTAAAGCATTGTCAAAAAATCTCTTTTCACAATGAATATCTCTGTAAAGCAGGTACTCCTGATTGCTAATGGGATATAACAGGGGATTCAAAGCTGAAATTTTGTTTTAATTGAGTGTGAATAAAGATAGCAGTTAAGGGTTACTCTACCACTGCATTGATTAGCATTATTTAAGAAGTAATGGAGGTTACTTTTCTTCTGCAATGTTAAAGATTTTAATTCTATGTTAGGAATAAAGTTTGTTTCAATAAACCATGGGCTGCATTCTCTGCAGTCAGAATTCTCAGTTACGCCTGCAGCGCACCCATGCCTGGGGATTTCCTGACAGCATGGGGCTGTCCACAATGGGAAACCCCATTGGCCGGCTGACAGGACAGAGAATCCCACTCCAGCGGGGCCACGCTGCACCAGCGTAATGGAGAATCCCACCCCATATCCCTAGTTCTTTGTGCAAGCGTTCCTGGAATGAGAATTCTTTCCTCAAAGTCTTACAAAATTAAAATGAAAGATTGAGGTTTCTGCCCAGTATCCTAGCCACTGTTTGGGTCTGGTCCGGGATCATATCAATATCATGCTAGCTGCCTGAGCCTGAGGTAAAATAAGGATGGAATCTCATGGGTGATCAAATACTGAAAATAGATTTCTACACTTTTTGGGGATAATGGTTTCACTCTTAGGGTTTAGACTGCCAGGCACTTTTCTTCAAAGTTCCTCAGCAATCAAGGGGAATTCTCATCATATACCAAACAGGAGCAGGAGGACACTATTTTGTCCCTCGAGCCTGCTCCGCCATTTGCTAAGATTGTCAAACTGGCACCGTGATGTGGAATGGATAATGTCAGACTTTAGAGTTATTGAAATTAATTCTTTCCCCAGAATTTAACAACGATTCCCATTGCCTGAAGAACCTGTGGAAATGACAGGATGTCCCCGTGGACTGGGTCACAGGAAGCCACAGAACCATTACAGCACAAGAGGGAGCCATTTGGCCCATCGCACCTACGACGGTCCACCATGTCGAATATCCTCTCCTGCTTGATTTTGAGCAGCGTTGTTGCTGTGGGTAAGTTTTGGAGATGTGATTCTGCTTCACTGATGTAAACGGTTTCCAGATTATCTCGACGTTCATTGTTGGAGCACACACCCACACACAGCAGAGTCCAGTTTATGTTGTGATTTTTTTTTTGTGCAAAAACACATTAAACTATTTCTCCAAAGTCAAAGTTCTCCCTTGTTTCCTCACCGGGACAGATAAGCAAGACGGAACAACAATTTACACTGCACTGGAAGAGAGTGCTGATTGATTTGGCAAGTGGACACATGACAGTGCCTTGTCCAATGAGAGGTGGCCGGCCTGCTTTTAACTGAAGCAAAAGCTTGGCTATTAACAGTTCTCTGCTGCACCAACCATGACAACGCCTCCACCAATCAGAGTCAATTTTGTGAAGGCGACGGCACCTCAGACTGTCCCCCCTTCACCAGTCCATAACATATAGGCAACTGCTCCCTCACCTATGAATTCTCTTTGCCTCACCACAAATGCTGTTCATGATCAACATCTGTGATGAATGTAGGAATTTCAGATATATTCTATTGTATATATTTGGTGCAGTAAGGGTTCAAAGCCTCGGTTAGCGTGTGTATGCCTTCTGCAGATGTGCTTGTAAAAGTCTGCTTAAAGGTTGGGAGCCAGGGTGCAATTAAGCCTGCGTATAAACTTGGGCTAATGCAGTTTTGTTTGGATTTGGGGGGGCTCCCTGTGGAGTTAATTAGACTTCAGCTTGGCACGGTTATGAGGTAACTGAGTGGAGCTACATTATCAGGCATGTTGCAAAAAAGCAGGTGTGTAAAGTTTGAAATGGAGTTATGAGCAGGAGTCAGGCATTTTCCTCTCACTGCTCCTCTCACTGCAGTTCAGTTAAAGATATGCCTGTAGACAGGTCAGCAGTTTATTTCCCAGTGGTTCAGGCTTGTCTGATTAGAAGGGGAGCTGAAACAAGTTGAGAAGCCTACAGCTTGAGAAGAATACAGCCAGAATATCTGCATGGTTCTGACCAGATTCAGGTCTTTTCTTTAAAGCTGTACCAAACATAGAAATATAGAAAGTAGAAGCAGGAGGAGTCTATTCGTCCCTTCGAGCCTGCTCCACCATTCATTATGATCATCAAGTTCAGTACCCTAATCCTGCCTTTCCCTCCCCCCCATATCCTGTGACCCCTTTAGCCCCAAGAGATATAGCTATTTTCTTCTTGAAATTACACAACGTTTTGGCCTCCACTACTTTCTGTGGTAGCGAATTCCATAGAGTCACTACTCTACGGAAGCTAAAGAAATTCGGCATATGCATCGACTCAAGGGCAGCATGGTACCATAGTGGTTAGCACAGATGCTTCACCGCTCCAAGCTCCCAGGTTCGATTTCAGCCTGGTCAACCTTACTGCACTCTCTCCATAGCAAGAACATCCTTCCTCAGATAAGGACACCAAAACTGCACACAATACTCCAGGTGTGGCCTCGCTAATGCTCAATACAATTGTAGTAAAACATTTCTATTCCAATACTCAAATCCTCTCTCTATGAAGGCCAACATACCGTTTAGAGGAGGTGTGCGCGGGAGGATTTTTGCATAGAAGGTAGTGGGTGCCTGGAACCTGCTGCCGGAGGAGGTGGTGGAAGCAGGTTAGGTAATGACGTTTAAGGGGGGTCTTGACTAATACATGAATAGGATGGGAATAGAGGGAGACGGACCCTGGAAGTGTGGAAGGTTTTAGGTTCAATGGGCAGCATGATCGGTGCAGGCTTGGAGGGCCGAAGGGCCTGTTCCTGTGATGTACTTTCCTTTGTTCTTCATTCATTGATGTTAGGTTCACTGGTCTATAGTTCCCTGTTTTCTCCATACCTCCCTTTTTGAATAACAGGGTTACATTCACTCCCCTCCAATCTCTAGGAACCATTCCAGAGACCAAAGAATTTTGGAAAATGAGTATTAATGGACTTACTATTTCTAGGGCCACTTCCTGAAGCACTCTGGGATGCAGATTGTCAGACTCTGGAATTTTTCCACCTTTAATCATGTTAATGTACCAAAAACCATTTCATTTCTGACACTAATTTCCTTCAGCCCCTCACTAAAACTTGTGTTTCGCAGAACTTCTGGTACAGTCAAGCCTTCCTTTGTGAAGACAGAAGCAAAGTACAAATTTAGTTCCTCAGCCATTTCTTTCTTTCCTGTTGTGAATTTCCCTATTTCTGACTGTCAGGGCCCTAAATTCATTTCTATCAATCTTTTTCTCTTTACATACCTATAGAAACTTATACAGTCAGTTTTTCTGCTCCCTGCTAGTTTACTTTAAAATTGTACTTTCCCGACTGTTTACTGTTTTAAAGGTGCCATGTGGTGTATTTTTTGTGGGCAGTTTTGCCGGGGTGGTGGGGGGGGCATTTATGCTCAGAAAGAGACGGGGGTTAACACTTTCCTGTGTACACAGCTGGAACTGTATTGTACCTGGAGCAGCCTTGCGGTGCTGTTTGATGTTTACATCTTTTTTGATCTTCCTATCTTAGTGGGACTGCTCCAGTGGGTTGGAGTGTGGGATGGTGTGCTGGGGAGTGGGGGGATGAGGTCAGGGAAACAATGGGAGTGGGACAAGTGGGCGCCATAGCAATGAGTCACCAGGCTAGCAGATTGGCTAGTCAAGGGAGTCAGGTGGTGGGGGAAGAATACAGCCAATGGATGGCAGGGGTGAGGTTACCGGGGGGATGTTGCTAGGGGGTGGAGGAGGGGGGGGGGTGCTATTCTGCTGACGTCGGGGGGATCTGAAGTAGGTAATGGGAAGGAGATTGAGGGTGGAGGTGGTCAGGAGGCGAGCCAAGAAAGGCGTGGCGCACGGGCCGGGGGCGGGCCCGAGAAAGGTTATGGCTGACCGGCGTGGGGGGAGGGTGGGTTGTGCCCCCCAACCAGGCTGATCACCTGGAATGTCAGGGGACTAAATGGGACAGTTAAAAGGGCACGTGTGTTCGCGCATTTGCGGGCTCTGAAAGCGGACGTAACTATATCGCAGGAGACACATCTGAAAGTGTCTGACCAGACTAGGCTAAGGAAGGGCTGGATCAGCCAGGTCTTCCACTCAGACTTGGATTCTAAGTCCAGGGGGGTAGCAATTATGATCAATAAGTGGGTTCAGTTTGAGGTGGAAGGCGTAGTTGCAGATAACGAGGGCAGATTCCTTATGGTAAGGGGCAAACTGGAGGGGAGAAGAGTGGTGCTGGTGAACATATATGCTCAGAACTGGGGCGACGTGGACTTTATCAAAAGAGTGCTGGGGAAGATCCCGGACCTGGACTCACGTAGGTTGATAATGGGGGGGGGTACTTTAATACGGTCCTTGACCCGGGGCTGGACCGGTCGTGTCCCAGAACGGGTAGACTCCCAACAATGGCAAGGGAGCTGAAAGGGTTCATGGAACAAATGGGGGCAGTGGACCCATGGAGAGCCAGACAGCCGACGGGAAGGGGTTACTCGTTTTACTCACATGTTCATAAAGTATATTCTAGGATTGATTTTTTTATCTTGAGCAGGGAGTGTGTAGGGGAGGTAAAGAATATGGAATATTCGGCAATCACTATCTCGGACCATGCTCCGCACTGGGTGGACCTGCAGGTCAGGGGGGTGAATTACCAATGCCCGCAATGGAGGGTAGACGTAGGATTGTTGTCAGAGGAGGGGACATGTGAGAGACTTCGGAAGTGTATGCAAAACTACTTGCAGGTGAACGATACGGGGGGAGGTTTCAGCAGCGACCCTGTGGGAGGCGTTGAAGACAGTAATGAGGGGGGAGCTGATCTCAATTCGGGCTCACAGGGTCAGGGCGAACAGAGCAGAAATGGACAGATTGGTTAGGGAAATTTATCGGATAGACGAGGAGCATGCGGAGTCCCCGGGGGAGGACCTACTCAGGGAGAGACGGAGATTACAGGCGGAACTGTGGGTGCTATCCACGAGTAGGGCCGTGGAGTAACTTAGGAAGGCGAGGGGAGTGGTGTATGAGCATGGGGAGAAGGCCAGCAGATTGCTAGCGCAGCAACTCAGCAAGAGGGAGGCGGCCAGGGAAATAAGTAGAGTGTTGATGGGGAGGGGAGCAGAGTGGAGGACCCGGCAGGACTGAATAAGGTATTCCGGGACTTCTATAGTAAGCTGTATACTTCAGAACCTCCGCAAGAGCCGGAGAAGATGAAACGGTTCCTGGACGGGCTAACATTCCCAAAAGTAGGCAGGGGACTAGTGGACGGGCTGGGGGCCCCGATTAGAGCGGAGGAGGTATTGGGGGGCTTAAAGGCCATGCAGTCGGGGAAAGCCCCGGGGCCGGATGGATACCCAGTAGAGTTTTACAAGAAGTTCTCGGAGATAGTGGGACCGGTCTTGACTAGGGTTTTTAATGAGGCAAGGGACAGAGGGTCCCTGCCACCGATGATGTCACAAGCCACCATCTCTCTGATATTGAAGCGGGACAAGGACCCGGAATCCTGCGGGTCATGCAGGCCAATCTCCCTGATCAATGTGGATGCCAAGCTCCTGGCAAAGGTCCTGGCGATTAGAATTGAGGACTGCGTACCGGAGGTGATTGGGGACGATCAGACAGGGTTTGTGAAAGGCAAGCAGCTGACAGCTAACTTGAGAAGATTGCTTAATGTGATCATGATGCCCCCGAAAGGCAAGGAGGTGGAGGTGATGGTGGCAATGGACGCTGAGAAGGCCTCTGACTGGGTGGAGTGGGGCTATTTGTGGGAGGTGCTTGGACGGTTTGGGTTTGGGGAGGGACTGGTGAATTGGGTCAGACTATTGTACCAGGCCCCAAAAGCTAGTGTTAGGACGAATAGGGTAATGTCAGACTACATCGCGGGACCAGACAGGGATGCCCACTCTCCCCATTGCTGTTCGCGCTGGCCATAGAGCCGTTGGCGATTACATTGAGAGCTGCAAAGGGGTGGAAGGGAATGACCAGGGTGGGGGTGAAACATAGGGTCTCTCTCTATGCGGACGACCTGCTCCTGTACGTGTCGGACCCACTGGCCAGGATGGAAAATACACTGGAAACATTGAGGAAGTTCTGCCGGTTTTCAGGGTACAAATTAAATATGGCCAAGAGTGAGATGTTTGTGGTTCAGGCAAGGGGCCAGGAGAATAGACTGAAGGAGCTGCCATTTAGGCTGGTTGAGGAAAGTTTCCGGTACTTGGGGATACAGGTGGCACGAGACGGGGGCAGGTTGCACAAGTTAAATCTGATCAGAATAGTGGAACAAATGAAGAGGGAGTTTCGGAGATGGGATGCACTCCCGCTGTCACTGGCGGGGAGGGTGCAGACTGTAAAGATGACAATCCTCCCTAGATTCCTGTTCATCTTCCAGTGCCTCCCGATCTTTATCCCACAGTCCTTCTTCAAAAGGACTGGCAAAATCATCATGAGCTTTGTCTGGGCGGGAAAATCCCCGCAGGCGAAGAAGGCAATGCTTGAAAGAAGCCGCAGCGAGGGAGGGCTGGCATTGCCGAGTCTGATCAACTACTACTAGGCGGCTAACATAGCAATGATAAGGAAGTGGGTGGTGGGTACGGGCTCTATCTGGGAGCAGGTGGAGGCGGCTTCGTGCAGGGGCACCAGTTTGGCAGCCCTGTCACTGCTCCCCTACCGCTGTCGCCGGCCAGGTACTCCACCAGCCCGGTAGTGGGGGCGGCCCTGCGGATATGGGGCCAGTGGAGGAGACATGTAGGGCCGGTGGGTGCTGTCTGGGCTCCAACATGTGATAACCATCGATTTGCCCCCGGGAACATAGATGGAGGGTTTCGAACATGGCGGCGGGCGGGGATGAGGAGGGTGGGCAATATCTTCCTGGAGGGGAGTTTTGAGAGTTTGAGGGGCTTGGAGGAGAAATTTGGGCTGGTAGGGGGTAATGACTTTAGATACTTACAGATGCGGGACTTTGTTCGCAGACAGGTCCCATCCTTCCCACGCCTCCTGCCAATAGGGATCCAAGACGGAATAGACTCTAGAGAAGAGGATAGCATCTTGGACCTATGTTCAGACTGCACAGTTTCTATTTTGCAGAATGGGTTCACAAGGTTGCATCGATTCTCAGTTACAGGTGGCGTTAATCACGAGTTGGGCAAATGCCCAGAGGTGAATCTTGAGGGTCCCCATCCGGTGACTCTAAATTGCTCCGACCCATCCTACGCACGAGCGACACTCGTCCAGTGGCGCTGGACGGACACGTTCGGGAAGCGGAAAGAACTCCTTCTCCTGCAAGTCTTGAATGGGAGTATTACAAAGTCCCCAGGCCACGCTGACTTGGAGCTATCCGCGGAGAGCTGTGTGAAGCACGGGGACTGCTCGCTTACTGTGACATCTATGAGGGAGGCTCCTGGGATCTACCATTGCATTGTGTGGACCACGAAGTGGATCTCTGAACAAAAGATACGCCTGGTGCATAAAGGTTAGATCTTTAGCATGCTGTCTCCGATAGATTTCGTAGACGAGGAGAACCTCGTAAATCCGAGGAACTCTCAAGTGTCCTGGTCTTTCAGCTGTAGCTGAGGTGGCACGGTGACACAGTGGGTTAGCACTGCTGCCTCACAGCGCCAAGGACCCAGGTTCAATTCCGACCTTGCATGACAGTCTGTGTAGAGTTAGCATGCCCCCCCCCCCCCCCCTCACCTCTCTGCGTGGTTTTCCTCCGAGTGCTCCAGTTTCCTCCCACAGTCCAAAGATCTGCAGGTTAGGTGGCTTGACCATGCTAAATTGCCACGTGGTGTCCAAAGGTTGGTTAGAGTTGCAGGGTTGACTGGAGTGGGCCTAGGTAGGGTGCTCTTTCGGAGGGAGGGTCGGTGCAGACCTGATTGGCCGAATGATCTCCTTCTGCACTGTCGGGATTCTATGATTCTATGGGGTGCCAGACAGTTCAAGGGTCCACCCAGACCTGTAAATGTCCCAACAAATAAAATAAACTGCATTTACATCGCGCCTTTAATACCATCTGAGTTGCAAAGCAATTTAGAGCGTAGAAAGGATGCGACAGGGAGGGCCTTTCTCACAAAAACATTACCTAACTGCCCAGGAGGCGACAAAAGAACAACAAAACTAATCAGACAGCCACCCAGAATGTCGAGTCTCTCTAGCACACAACCACGGAGTGTGAGTGAAGCCTTGCACGGCTATTGTCATGCGGGGAATTAGATCTCCTATTCATTGTCCACTGAGGTTAAGATTTAATAAGTGTATCGTACAGCAAATGATTCAGACTGCCATTGTGATGATCATATGATGACAATAATCCTTTTCTTTCAGAATCTTCTTTCCACCTCCCAATCATTGTGGGTGTCACCCTGGCCATTATCGGGGTCATGTGTTTAATCACCACAGTGATTCTCATTTACAGAAGGTGCACGGTTATTCGGCAAGGACAACCTGGTAAGATTTTGATTGCCCTGTGAACATCCTGGTGATGTATGAAAACCAAAGAGAGATAGAGAGAGGACTGTGTGTCATGCAGGTGCCCCTATCCTGTGTACCTGCCTCCATTTGATTTCTGTCTCATCAGATTCTATCGAAGGCAAATGGATAAACTGCCCAGGCAGATCACTCACGGGATGTGTGTATTGCTGGCTAGGTCAGCATTTATTGCCCATCCCTGATTACCCTGTGAGAAGATGGTGCAGCACTGATTTCATGAACTGCTGCAGTCCCTAGGGTGTAGGTACACCCACAGTACTGTTAAGGAGGGAGTTTCAGGATTTTGACCCAGTGAAGGAACTGTTGATATTTTTCCAAATCAGGATGGTGAGTTTCTTGGATGGGAACCTTTAGGTGGCGGTGTTTCCAGCACACTGGAACATGCTGTTGAGGGAGGATTGGTGAGTTCCTGCAGTGAATCTTGTAGATGATACACACAATGGGTCACACAAACACACCTTGTCTGAGAAGTACAGCAAAGGAAGTAGCATCAGTTTTCCTGAGAACTTTGCCAAATAAGAAGTGCTGAATTTTGGAGTTTCAGATTTATTGTATTATGTATTTGGGTTCAGTAAGAGTTAAAAGCCTGAGTTAGTATGTGACTGCTATAGTAAAGTTTTTTTAAATGTTCTGGTTGAAAAGGCAGACATTTTGGCTACAAGGAATAATTAAAGCATCTTAAACATTTGGGCTAATAGAATTTTGTTCATATGAAGAAGATTCCCTGGGCATTAAATAATTAGAGACGGTGGCGGAATTCTCCGTCGATTTGACAATTCCCGATTTCTTCGACAGCAGCGCCACGCATTCTGGAACGCATGTACAGTAAACACCATTTCCATATCATTCGTGAGCCCGATCTGGAATTCTGTAGGACCTCCGCGATTCTCCATCTCCAATGGGCTGAGTTCCCCATGGTGCGGTTCACTTGTGCTTTTAAAAATTGTGAAACCGATGTTGTGTCTGATCAGGGAGAGAGAGGGGGTAGGACATGGAGAGGCGCGACTGCGGGCTGGACATTGGCCGTGCTGCCTGGGGTCGGGGGGGCCCTGTTAGGGCCGGTGGAGAGGGGGGTGGTAACGGGGTAACGGGTTGTGTGGCCAGGGCAACCCCCCACAGGACTGGAGCAGTGTCCAAGCATGGGCCGCCATTCCCACGGCCTGCAAGGCAGCCATATTACAGTGCACCCCACTGACCACCCACCCTGGCCCCTGGTTCTGCAAAGTGACACCGGCGTATGGGTGCCTCCACCAACCCACCCCAACTCCCACCGGTACACTCAGTACATTGCAGCCCACCCTCCGCCACATCCCCCACCACCTAACCAGCCGCCACCTACCGGCGGGGCATCACACGGCCCACTCGAGCGCAATGCCCACAGTAGCCCATATGAGGGTGCCGGACCGGCGCTGTGGAATGTACTGCTGGCAAGGGCAGCACCTGCTGATGGGACTCCTGGCTGACGGATTCCAGGTCCAGAGGCCACCATGGTGCCGGATGGGGGGCATGTGGGGGAAGAGCCTGCAGTGCCAACCAGAGCCATCATATAGTCCAGTGGACCTGGTTGGGTACAGGGGTGTACATGCGAACATGTCAGGCTTTCACCCCTGCTGTCAATGGATATTGGAATTCAACCAGCACTGGTGGCCTTCCTGCTGGTCGCTGCAGCCCTGCGGATGCCCTGTGGCTGAACCAGCTGGAGCTGCTCGAGGAGGGGGAAGCTGCAGCACAGAGTGGGCCCCAGAGGAACAAGAGGCAGCCACCAGAATGGAGAGCAGGCCGCCCAATAGGCCGAGGAAGAGTAGGTGCAAAGGAAGTGACGCATGTGGCCTCGTGTGTACTGGTGGCTCCTGTCATTCGAGGACCTGCCGGACCGGGCATGCCGTCAAAGACTTCAGCTGAGCAGGGAGACAGTGCAGCATATTGGGGCAGAATGGCAGCACAGTCATTAGCACATTTGCTTCATCACAGCTCCAGGGTCCCAGGTTCGATTCCCGGCTTGGGTCACTGTCTGTGTGGAGTCTACACATTCTCCCCATGTCTGCATGGGTTTCCTCTGGATGAACATAAGAACATAAACCCCCCCCACCCCCCCCGGCATCTTTCTAAATTCCAATGAGTATAGTCCCAGTCTACTCACCTCTCCTCGTAATCCAACTCCTTCAGATCTGGGATTAACCTAGTGAATCTCCCCTGCACTCCCTCCAGCGCCAGTACAGTAAGGAGACCAAAACTGAACACAATACTCCAGGTGCGGCCTCACTAACACGTTATACAATTGCAGCATAACCTCCCTAGTCTTAAACTCCATCCCTCTAGCAATGAAGGACAAAACTCCATTTGCCTTCTTAATCACCTGTTGCACCTGTAAACCAACTTTTTGTGACTCATGCACTAGCACACCCAGGTCTGTGCACAGCAACATGTTTTAATATTTTATCATTTTGAATAATAATCCCTTATGCTGTTATTCCTATCAAAATGGATAACCTCACATTTGTCAACATTATATTCCATCTGCCAGACCCGAGCCCATTTACTTAACCTATCCAAATCCCTCTGCAGACTTCCGGTGTCCTATGCACTTTTTGCTTTACCACTCATCTTAGTGTCGTCTGCAAACTTGGACACATTGCACTTGGTCCCCAACTCCAAATCATCTATGTAAATAGTGAACAATTGTGGGCCCAACACTGATCCCTGAGGGACACCACTAGCTACTGATTGCCAACCAGAGAAACACCCATTAATCCCCACTCTTTGCTTTCTATTAATTAACCAATCCTCTATCCATGCTTCTATTTTACCCTAATGCCATGCTTCTTTATCTTATGCAGCAACCTTTTGTGTGGCACCTTGTCAAAACCTTTCTGGAAATCCAGATATACCACATCAATTGACACCCCGTTATCTACCGCACTGGTGATGTCCTAAAAAAATTGCACTAAATTAGTTAAGGCACGACCTGCCCTTTATGAACCCATGCTGCGTCTGCCCAATGGGACAATTTCCTTCCAGATGCCTTGCTATTTTGTCCTTCATGATAGATTCCAGCATCTTCCCTACTACCGAAGTTAAGCTAACTGGCCTATAATTACCCGCTTTCTGCCTACCTCCTTTTTTAAACAGTGGTGTCACGTTTGCTAATTTCCAATCCGCCAGGACCACCCCAGAGTCTAGTGAATTTTGGTAAATCATTATTAGTGCATCTGCAATTTCCCTAGCCATCTCTTTTAGCACTCTGGGATGCATTCCATCAGGGTCAGGAGACTTGTCTATCTTTAGCCCCATTAGCTTGCCCATCACTACCTCCTTAGTGATGACAATCCTCTCAAGGTCCTCACCTGTCATCGCCTTATTTCTATCAGTCGCTGGCATGTTATTTGTGTCTTCCACTGTGAAGACCGACCCAAGAAACCTGTTCAGTTCCTCAGCCATTTCCTCATCTCCCATTATTAAAATTCCCTTCTCATCCTCTGAAGGACCAATATTTACCTTAGCCACTCTTTTGTGTTTTATATATTTGTAGAAACTTTTACTGTCCCCATTGTCCTGCAAATATTTCCTCTTCTGATAATGATCCAATTCTCTTTACAAATCCGCGATTGAGCCTGCCTCCCCCATACTTTCAGACCGTGCATTCGGGATCCTAACCACACGTTGCCATGTTTACATTACAATTGTTTTTATTGCAAATCACTTAAATCAGTCTCCTCTGGTCCCCGATCCCATCACCAATGGGAACTGTTCCTCCCAGTCCCTCTATCCAAACCCCTTCATGATTTTGAACACCTCAAACAAATTTTCTCTCCACCTTATGTGATCTTAAGACATAGGAATAGAAGTAGGCCACTCGGCCCATCGAGTCTGCTCCGCCATTCAATAACATCATGACTGATCTGACATAATCCTCAACTCCACTTTTCCCCTTTATTCCAATAACTCTTGATTCCCTTATTGAATAAAAATCTCTCTGCATGAACCTCTGGTGGCGGCTATGAAGGAGTAAGTCGCAAATTTGGTGGCTCTCGCTCGGGTCAGACTTTTAGACCTTTTCCCCCCGACTTTTTCAAACTTTTGAGCGCTGCAGTGAAAAACAATAGCATTCTAGATCTGAAAAAAACAATAGCACTCTAGATCTGAATCCATACAGAGTTGTATGGACTGAAGGAGCAGAAGGGAGCGAAAACAGGCAAAGAAAGGGCTGAACAAAGGTGGTGTGGAAGCTCAAATGGGAGGAAAGATGGCCGACGAATGGACCATGGAACGGACGGTCCAGACAGCACTGGATAACATGCTGAAGGTCATGAAAGAGAGCTTCGCAGCACTGAAGCGGGATAATTTGGAACCGCTCCAGAAAGCGGTGGAGTGACTGGACCAGAGGCTGGACGCTCAGGATAAGAAGGTCCAGGCACTGGAGAAGACAGTGGAAGAGCAGGCGGATTACCAAACGGTAGCGGACGTGGAAATTAGAAAGTTGAAGGAGCAACAATCAAGGCGAAGGACAGTCTGGAGGACCTGGAAAACAGGTCTCACCGACAGAATCTGAGAATCATTGGGCTCCTGGAGGGGGCCGAGGGAGTGGATGCTACGGCATATGTGGCAGACATGCTGCAGAAGCTGGTGGGGGATGATTTCTTCCCGCGTCCGTTGGAGCTAGACAGGGCACACCGAGTGCAGGCGAGGCAGCTGCGAGGGAGGAGGGGGGACGGGTAGGTTTGTGGACAAAGAGCAGGTTCTACAGTGGGCCAAGAACACGAAGAGCTGCTCATGGAACACCAGTGTTCTGCGCATTTACCAGGATCTGAGCCAGGAGGTGGCCAGAAGGAGGGCAGCATACAGACAAATTAAAGAGATCCTGTTTAAAAAGAAGGTCAAGTTTGGCTACTTTTCCCGGCGCGGCTTTGGGTCACATACCGGGAACAGCAACATTAGTTTGATGACCCGGAGGAAGCGATGGACTTTGCTAAGGGACATGGACTGGTGCCGAACTGAAGACCCATGGACTCAAGTTAGAGAGTATTCAGGGATGTTTGCATTTGTCCGCAGATTGCCCTTCGTGTTAGCGATGTCGTTCGGCATGTTTTTTTACTTAAAATTGGGGGTCTTCTTGTGTTTGTGTTTGCCTGTTTGAAAAGTTAAAGCCAAAGTTATAGTTAAAGTTTAAGTTACTGGGTGCTATGGGGCTGTTCGGGTTCTTTTTGCCAGGATGATCTGCTGATGAGGGAGGGAACTGAATCAGGTAACAGGGAAGAGGTCGGGGGTGGGAGCTGCCAAGAGGCAGACCAGGGTAGGTGCGGCACATGGGCAGAAGGGGGATGGCTGATCGGTGTGGCGGGGGGGGGGGGGGGGGGGGGGGGGGGTTTCCCCTCCAACCAGGCTGATCACCTGGAATGTTAGAGGTTTAAACGGGCCGGTCAAGAGGGCCCATGTTCGCACACTTACGGGCTCTGAAGGCGGATGTAATGTTGCTGCAGGAGACACATTTGAAAGTGGCGGACCAGATTAGATTACGGAAGGGCTGGGTTAGCCAGGTCTTCCATTCGGGGTTTATCGCTAAGACCAGACTGGTCGCGATCATGATTAACAAACGGGTTAAATTTGAGGCGGACAGCACAGTTGCGGATGGGGGTGGTAGATTTCTTATGGTCCGGGGCAAGCTTGAGGGGGTGAAGGTGGTCCAAGTGAATGTTTACGCTCCAAACTGGGGTGATGTAGATTTCATCAAAAGGCTGTTGGGGAAAATCCCCGACTTGGATTCGTACAAGTTAATTATGGGTGGGGTCTTTAATACAGTCCTTGATCGAACTGGACCGGTCGTGCTCCAGAACGGGCAGGGTCCCGACAATGGCAAGGGAACTGAGAGGGTTCATGAAACAAATGAGGGGGGGGTGGACCCCTGGAGAATCAGCCGGCCGATGGGGAAGGAGTTCTCGTTCTATTCACATGTTCACAAGGTTTATTCTCGTATTGGCTTCTGAAGGGACATTTTGGAGGGTGTGAGGGATACAGAATACTCGGCGATCACTATTTCGGACCATGCTCCACATGCAGGTTTGCAAAGAAAGTTACCAGAACCCACAATGGAGGTGAGAGGTGGGATTGTTGGCAGATGAGAGGGTGTGTGAGAGAGTGGGGAAATGCATGCAGGACTACCTACAGGTCAACGATACAGGGGAAGTGTCAGCAGCGGTGCTCTGGGAGGCGCTGAAGGCGGTGGTGAGAGGGGACCTGATCCCAATCCGAGCCCATAGGGACAGAACGGATAGGGCAGAGATGGACAGACTGGTGCAGGAGATGACACGGATGGATAGGGAATATGTGGACTCCCCGAGGGCAGAGCTACTTAGGGAACGACGGAGACTACAGGTGGAGCTGGGGGCGCTATCCACTGGGAAGGCCGTAGAGCAGCTCAGAAAGGCCAGGGGCGCGGTGTATGAGTATGGGGAGAAAGCCAGCAGAATGCTTGCACAGCAACTTAGGAAGAGGGAGGCGGCCAGGAAATAGGGACGGTAGTGGATGGGGCAGGGAACCGGGTGGGAGACCCGGCAGGACTGAACAGGGTATTCAGGGACTTTTACAGCAAGCTGTATACTTCGGAACCCCCCATGGGGCCGAAGGGGATCAGACGCTTCTTAGATGGGCTGACCTTCCTAAAGGTGGGCAGGGGGATGGTAGAGGGGCTGGGGGCCCCTATTAGAGTTGAAGGCCATGCAGTCGGGTAAAGCCCCGGGGCCGGACGGGTATCCAGTGGAGTTCTACAAAACGTTCTGGGGGATAGTGGGGCCGGTGCCGGTTAGGGTGTTTAACGAGGCGAGGGACAATGGGGTGCTACCCCCGATGATGTCGCAAGCCACCATCTTGCTGTTATTAAAACGGGATAAATATCTGGAAGCTTGTGGGTCCTATAGGCCAATCTCCCTGATTAATGTGGACGCTAAACTGCTGGCCAAGATCCTGGCATCCAGAATCGAAGACTGGGTACCGGACGTGATTGTGGAGGACCAAAAGGGGTTTTTAAAGGGCAGGCAGCTGGTAGCCAACCTAAGAAGGCTACTTAATGTGATTATGATGCCCCCGGAGGTCAGAGAGGTGGAGGTAGTGGTGGCAATGGATGCTGAAAAGGCTATTGACCAGGTGGAGTGGGACTATTTATGGGAGGTGCTGGGACGGTTTGGGTTTGGAGAGGGCTTTGTGGACTGGGTTAAACTGCTATATCAGGCCCCGGAGGCTAGTGTAAGGACGAACAGGATAACACCTGAGAATTTTAGAATATACCGCGGGACAAGACAGGAATGCCCCCTCTCTCCACTGCTGTTTGTGTTGGCCATAGAACAGCTGGCAATTGCTCTGAGAGGGGCAAGGGGATGGAAGAGAATGGTCAGGGGGGGGGGGGGGGGGATAGAACACACGGTCTTGCTCTACACGGGTGACCTGCTTTTGTACGTGTCGGATCCAGCGGCAGGGAGGGACGGGATTATGGTAATCCGAGGGGAATTTGGCCGGTTTTCGGGCCACATGTTGAACATGGCAAAAAGCGAGATGTTTGTGGTGCAGGCGAGGGGTCAGGAGAATAGGCTGAGGGAGCTACCGTTTAGGCTGGTTGGGGGATGTTTTAGGTATTTAGGGATGCAAGTGGCGCATGACTGGGGCAAGATGCATAAGTTGAACCTGTCTAGGCAGGTGGAGCAAATGAGGAGCGAGTTTCGGAGGTGGGATGCACTCCCGCTGTCACTAGCGGGGAGAGTACAGACGGTGAAGATATCGATCCTCCCGAGATTCCTGTTTATTTTTCAGTGTCTCCCTATTTTCATTCCGCGGTCCTTTAAAAGAATCAATAAAACCATCCTGGGATTTGTTTGGGCGGGGAAGTCCCCGCGGGTAAAGAGGGGGATACTGGAACGGAACCGTAGCGAGGGGGGACTGGCGCTGCCGAACCTCAGCAACTACTACTGGGCGGCTAACATAGCCATGATAAGGAAACGGATGGTGGATACGGGGTCGGTTTGGGAGTGGGTAGAGGCTGCTTCATGCAGGGGCACCAGCTTGGCAGCCCTGGTCACGGTTCCTCTGCTGCTCCCGCCGACCATGTACTCCACCAGCCCTATATTGGTGGCGGCTTTGCAGATTTGGAGCCAATGGAGGAAGCATGCGGGGGAAGTGGGAGCATCGGTCTGGTCCCTAATATGTGACAACCATCGATTTGTCCCAGGGAAGATGGACGGCGGGTTTCGAGTGTGGCGGAGGGCGGGGGCGAGAAGGAGGGGTGACTTGTTCCTGGAAGGGAGCTTCGCGAACATGAGGGCGCTAGAGGAGAAGTTCAGGCTGGCGAGGGGGAATGACTTTCGGTACTTGCAAGTGCGGGATTTTGTACGTAGACAGGTGCCATCCTATCCACGCCTTCCACCAAGGGGGACCCAGGACAGGGTAGTTTCCAGGGGTGAGGTAGGAGAGGGGAGAGTCTCAGATATTTATAAGGAGCTTATGGGAGCGGAGGACACAGGGACCGAGGAACTGAAACTCAAGTGGGAGGAGGAGCTTGGTGGGGAGTTGGAGGGAGGCGTATGGGCAGACGCTCTGAGGAGGGTAAATGCAACTGCAACATGTGCCAGGCTCGGCCTGATTCAGTTCAAGGTAGTTCACCGGGCCCACATGACGGTGGCCCGGATGAGCAAATTTGTTGGGCTGTAGGACAAGTGTGCTATATGTGGGGGAGGACCAGCGAACCATATCCACATGTTCTGGGCGTGTCCAAAACAGGGGATACTGGCAGGGATTTGCAGACGTCATATCCCGGGTACTGAAAATAAGGGTGGCGATGAGTCCAGAGGTGGTGATTTTTGTGGAGTTGGAGGACCCGGGAGTCCAGGAGGGGATAGAGGCCGACATTGTGGCCCTTGCTTCCTGATAACCCAGCGATGAATACTGTTGGCCTGGAGGGACTCAAAGCCCCCAAAGATCGAAGTATGGCTGTTGGACATAGGACATAGGAAATAGTGTAGAGTAGGGGGGAAGAATAGGTAGGTCTACTTGCGAGAGAGGAACTGTTATTTGCACTATGTTTTTTGTAATTGGTATTTGCACACTAATGTATATTGTTATTGTTTACAATGCCAAAAAATACCTCAATAAAATTGTCTTTAAAAAAATATCTCTGCATCAGTTCTAAAGTCTTCCTGATACGTGGTGCCCAGAACAGGGACCCAATACTCCAAGTGGGGCTGAACCAGTGCTTTTAAAGAGGAAGATGGTCATTGGGCATTCTCATATTGCAAGATGGTAAATAATAACTGGCAGTTCAGTTAGTAAGTTGTCCGTGTGAAGTACCCAACATGTGCTGAATAGTTTTATCAGTGTCAATGTTTGTTGTGTTAACTGGTATTTGTTGTTTTCGGCAGGGACCTATGTCAATGTTCCTCTGCCCGGCGGGCATTCTAACCAGGTAAACTCAACTCGTATAAACTTTATTGCGGAGAGGCAGACTAGGGGGGTGGCGGGGAGGTTTGGGAGGAGGGAGTGGGGGGCTACCTCAGAGCCATTAACTAATGCTTGATAAACATGGTGTATCTGCTGACCAAGTAACCAGGGACATGAGCTGATCATTCAGGATCTGTGATTGTGCCCCAGTGAAAGCAGACAAAGTAGACTGGGAACCCCAATTGGCTCAGATGTGGCCCCGGTCCAACACTCAGGGTTGGGTAGAGAGGATTAGTCATATATTTTCCCCAAAATGTACTTTATTTATAAAATTTGTCAAGGTGCTTGACATAACATTTCAAATTTAGGAAAGTGTGCTGTAAATTATTTATTTTCAATGTGGTCCTTTGAGGTATCTCACTTACAATGACACTTATATTTACAATATGAACTTCATGAGAGACATACAGCACGAGAGCTTTTACGTGGTCCTTCGGTTCACTATGTCTGAAAGGTCTTGGACAGCGACTTTCCCCCGTTGTGCCTCTGCGGTGGATGGCCCAAAGTTTAGTACGTAGTCCCTCCGCACGTAGTCCTGGGATTCGGAATGTCCAGGGACAATGTTCAGGGACAATGCTTTGCACTGGAAGACCAACAGGTTTCGGACAGATCAAAGAGCATCTTACAGCGAGTTGATAATGCTCGAACAGAAGTTGGTGTTTGTCTGGGTGTGCGTCCTGCATCACGGAGCTGCTCGGGATGCAGCTGACAAAAAAAAACATAAAGACTACTGTGCCTCTTTCCAGGCCTTCTTTATGAAGGAGCATTCCAGAATGAGGTGGGCCACAGTGCCTTCAACACCACATTCGCCAGATGTTTTGATGTTTAAATATCACAGACTAGTCCACCTCAACACTTCAGTCAACGACACTCTCCCACTCGAGAAGCGTTACCAGAACCACCTTTTCAAAATCCCTATTACAGCAAGTGGTGCCAACCAACCCTAAATGCAAAATACTGACAGCATCCCTAAGCTCGGTATAATCTGGATATTAATGTAAAACTGTCGATTATGAATAGAGACCTCAGATATGTACATTGTTATCACAGTTGATGAATGTTTCCGCCTGCTTTGCCTCTCACTCTTTACATGGTTCTCAGAAGAACTCTCTGGCCTTTCCTCTAACCATGCTGACATTGTGTTGCAGGATTCCCCAATAACAGACTCGACTTACATGGTGAGTATTCCACCGAGAAACACAAACCTATTTTACGCAATTTAATCACCGTTTTAAGCCTCGCATATTGTGTTGTCTTCTATCCTAAAGAGCCTGAATTTGAACGACCAGTCCTTATACAGCCAGCTTCACAGGTAAGATTCCTTTATTAACCACAAGTTTCCCTCCTCATTCACCTCTCCCTCACTGACTAACTGTCTAAACTCTTTCACACTGTATTTTCATTCTCCATCGATACTCTCGCCATCCATTCACATTCTGCACTCGCGCAGGACAAAGCAAATGATGTTGTAATTCAGCATGTGTCGCTAATTCAGAGTTTCAAAGAGGGTTAATGTTCCTCTTTCAGCCTCTATGTCAGTCGTGGCTCAGTGATTAGCTCTCTTGCCTTCAGGTTCTGAGGATCTGGCCAAGTCCACAGCTCAATAAGCTCCACCAGTTCCTATAACTCTCTCGCTAGCCCTGTAAACTATTCCAGCCCTAGAATCCTCCCTACCTCTGTAACCTCCTCCATCCTCTCCAACCCTCCCAACTCTGTAACCTATTTCAGCCACTACAACCCTCCCTTATCTCTGTAATCTCTTACAGCCTCTCCAACCCTAACTACCAATGTAACCTCCTCGAGCCCCTACAATGCTCACTATCACTGTAACTTCCTCCAGTTCTTGCAACTCTCCCTATCTCTGTAACCACCTCCAGCCCCTACAACACTCCATAACTGCAACCTCCTTCACCCCTATAAACCACCATATAGTGACCTCCTCCAGCCCCTTTAACAATCTCTAACTCTGTAACTATCTCCAACTTCTACAACCCTCCCTATCTCTGTAATCTCCTCTGGCCCCTACAACCCTCCGAAATCTCTGTCCTCTTCCAAATCCAGTCCCTAGTGTATTCCCCAATTCCCATCACTCCGCCATTGGCGGACATGCCCTCAAGCTGCCTGGAGGGGAGAGGGGGGAGGGGGAAAGGCGCTGGAATTTCCTCCCTAAACCACTCTCTTTCTCTCTCTCTCCACTTCTCTGACTCTTTGTCTATCTCTCCCTCTCCCCCTCTCTCTCCCCCTCTCTCTCTCCCAACCATCTCACTCGCGCGCTCTCTCTCTCCACCTTTCAGACACTCCTTCAAATCAAGACCTTTCACCAGGTTCCTGGTCCACTGACCCTAATGTCTCCTAATGTGTTTCTGGGTGAAGTTTCTTTTAGATAATCTCTCTCGTTAAGGGCCATTCGTTTGTTTGACAATTATAAAGGTGCTCAATAAATGCAAGTTATTGTTGCGATGTCCCCCAATCTTACCCAGTCAATGATTTATCTCCTAGATAACACCTCATCAGACTGATTGACATCACTTGCTGAACAGTGGGATTGAGTCGAAATCCCCCAACCTTTCTCTGTGTCAGAAGCCTGGCATCTTCCAACCCAAAGCCGGGAACAATTCTGCCTGTGTGATGTTTACTACAACCAGGCTGACAATCATTGCTAACATTGTGTTCAAAGTGATGCAAACCTCTGACACTGTGAATATATTAAACATTGTGAAGCAAATGGGAGAGATACAGATAGCAGTTTCCTTTTCTTTTTGTGTTTCCAGCACCCGGTGAACTTTGCACTTCTTTTTACGAACATAAACATTTCCGGGAAAGCGACTCCCTGGTACATTCCTCAGGAGAGTGCCTTGTCCAATCAGAGTCAACATGCCCGATTTGAATTTGGAAGAAATGCTGGGCAGTTAATTGGGCCATGCTGCATTCTACATGGCGACAGCTCCACTAATCCCACTTATCAACCAATCGTCACTCTCTTATGCGGTACAAATTGATGTTCCCCCATAGCAGCCGGTAATTTCTTGTGAACTATGCTGATGAGTGCAAGATTACATTTTTGTAAAATATATTTTATTACAAACGTGTATCAAAAAGGTTACAGCACATATACATCCTTCCCAAAGCCAACTATAATGCTTGAACAATGTTTTGCCCTTTTTCTCCACCCCACCCACCCGGGATGAACAACTCCTTAAACACGGTCACAAACATCCCCCACCTTGTCTCAAACCCCTCTGCTGAGCCCCTTCGCTCAGACTTTCACTTTTCCAGCCGCAGGAAGCCGTACAGATCACCGCTATCCCTGGTGGCAGTGCCAACCGCCACTCCAGTAAGATTCATCGCCGTGCAATCAGAAAGGCGAAAGCCAAGACTCAAAATATCCCCATCAAAGGGTAAGGGTCCACTTCCTCCCCCACTATCCTTGCTGGGACAGTGAACACTCCCAGCCAAAATCTCTCCAAATTTTCGCAACCCCAGCAACTTTTCGCAACCCCAATACATGTGCGCGTGATTCGCTGGCTCCTGCCCACACCTCTCACACTCATCTGCCACCCCCTGGAAGAACCCACTCATTCCTACCCGAGTCATCTGTATCCTGTGTACAAATGTAAACTGTATCAGGCTCATCCTTGCGCATCAGGAGGTCCCATTTACCCTGCACAGTGCCTCACTCCATGCTCCCCAATTGATCCCTCCTTCCCATTCTTCCTTAATCTTCACCACCCGCTCGCCTATCTGCTCTCCCAGCCACCTGTATATATCTCCAATTCTGGTGGAACTCATCCTTAATAAAAGCCATCAACTGCTCCATCTGGGGCTTTCCGACTTGCACCAGCCCTTTCCCTTCCACCATTCTTCCACTGGCTGCTGCTGCGTTTCGACCAACTCCTTGGCCAGGTCTCTTACCGTCTTCTGCCAGGTTTGGTAACCAGCAGACATACCATGCCTGGGGGAAACCACTCCTCCGACCTTCAACTCCACCTTTTTCTTGAAATTACACTCAATATCAGGTAAAAAGAACTCTTTCCTGTTCCTTGAAGCAGGTGTTGTTCTGTGTGCGACCACTCACACTATGGCCACCACTGGAAGTCGCAAGATGAAATGTTTTGAAGTCATGTCTATTTTTCATTAATATTCAAATTCTGTACTTGCAAAGGACTATTTACATTAAAAATGCTGCAACTTAAACTGTGGAAATATATAATTAAGAAGCATTCTGTAATATATCATTTGCTTGGAAACATGAAGGGGGAGCCTGTTTCCTGTGGTCCAGTGGGGAGCAGGTCTGCCTTGGAAGCACAAGGTTGTTGGTTCAAATCCCACAGCAGGGCTTGAGGTCAGAAAGTGAAGGCAGACAATCCGATGCTGAACCCAATGAACATGTTTGAAGTTGACATATCTCAGGTGAGGTCTTCAACTGGCCTCACCATCCTGCGTGGATAGCTGTGAATAATCCTGAGCCACTGTCTCAAAGGAAGGCAGCACCATTCATCCCCTGATGTCCTGACCCAAGAAACTGATTACTATTATCACATTTCATGGAATTTCATAGAATCCCGACAGTGCAGAACGGGGCCATTCGGCCCACTTAGTCTGCACCGAACGTTGAAAAGAACACTCTACCTCAGCCCACGCCCCCACCCTATCCCCATAACCCCACTTAATCATTTGGGCACCAACGGGCGATTTAGCATGGCCAATCCACCTGACCCGCACATCGTTGTACTATGGGAGGAAGCCGGAGCACCGGACGAAACCCACGCAGACTTGGGGAGAACATGCAAACTCCACACAGTCATCCAAGATTAGAATTCAACCCGGGTCCCAGGTGCTGTGAGGCAGAAGTGCTAACCACTGTGCCACCATGCCACCCTTTGCTGTTTGTGGGATCTTGCTGCCGGTAAATGGCTGGCGGATTTCTGCATCACAATAGCGGCCAGGCGTTTCCAAGTATTTCACAGGGTGTTATACGTTTCGGTATGTGTGGTCTTCAGGAGAAATGCTGAAAGAAATACAAGGCTACTTTTGTCCCTTGTGTCTGCACAAAAGGAGAGGTTATGATCAGGGATGCACTGTGCATTCCACTAAGAACAAACAATTTATCTTTGTTCCCTCTGGACCCCCAATGTGATGAAGAATGGTATTGAATGTTAACTGGGATGACTGTCGTCATCTCGGGTTCATCCAGGAGAGTCAATGATGAGTTATGGATCTGAAGGAGGCAGGCTGAAAGAATGACTGAACGGGACGTTCGACTCCAACAAAGCTTGTGAGAATATAGCGTTAATGCTGCTCCCCAGCTGTATCTTTATATTCTTCGTGTTGCACCACAGGATAAGATGGCAGAGGGTAAGGGGGCTGCTTTGCAAGCCCAGTGGTCAACAGAGCAGTTGAGCAAAACCTCAGGATTGTCGGGATGACTGAAGGCATTGAAGGTGCAGAGGCCGCGGTGTACGTGGCAAAGATGCTGGAGAAATTGATGGGGGAGTGGGCCTTTCCCCCTGGAAGTGGACCGAGCGCACAGGGCGCTGAGGAGGAGGTCGCAGATGGACGAGCTGCCGAAGGCGATGGTGGTACGGTTGCACTGCTTTCTGAATAAGGAGAAGGTCCTTCAATGGGAGAGACAGACCAGGAAATGTATCTGGGAAGGGAACGAGCTGCGGGTGTACCAGGACCTGGGAGCTGAACTGGTCAAGAGGAGGGCCGGGTTTAACCGGATTAAGGCTGCCCTCTTTAAAAAGGGGGTGAAGTTTGGAATATTACACCCAGCCTGCCTTTC
This sequence comes from Scyliorhinus canicula, assembly GCF_902713615.1. NCBI lineage: Eukaryota > Metazoa > Chordata > Chondrichthyes > Carcharhiniformes > Scyliorhinidae > Scyliorhinus > Scyliorhinus canicula. Next base: position 67,895,859 of record NC_052157.1, read on the forward strand.
CAGAAGCGAGAGTACTACTTCGGCATGCTAGAGGAGGCGATAGAGTTTGTGAGGGACAATGGACTGGGAGGAGTGTGAAGACATTGAACTTTGGAGGAGTCTCTGTGTTCTTTAAAGTTTTTGATGGTGGGTTGTTTGGAAAGGAGGTTTTTCATCGGGGAACAACGCTGGTGAGTGTGCCTTTTGTTACTCTTTAGGGATGTTTGATGGGGGGGGGAGAACTGAGGGAGGTTGGAGGTCTTGGGCGGGGGCCACCATGCTAGCTGGGCAGGCTAGTTAATAGGAGCGAAGTGGGGGGTTTGCCAGGAGGCAGGCGTGGGGGTGTGGAATGGGGCTGGTTCTTTGTTTGAGGGGAGGGGGAGGGTTGCTGATAAAGGTATAGTTAGTGTAGCGCAGTTGGAAAGGGATCGATGATGGTGGACATCTTCATAGAATTTACGGTGCAGAAGGAGGCCATTTGGCCCATCGAGTCTGCACTAGCTCTTGGAAAGAGCACCCTACCCAAGCCCATACCTCCATCCTATCCCCATTACCCAGTAACCCCACCTAACACTAAGGGCAATTTGGACCCTAAGGGCAATTTATCATGGCCAATCCACCTAACCTTCACATCTTTGGACTGTGGGAGGAAACCGGAGCACCCGGAGGAAACCCACGCACACACGGGGAGAATGTGCAGACTCCGCACAGACAGTGACCCAAGCCGGGATTTGAACCTGGGACCCTGGAGCTGTGAAGCATTTGTGCTATCCACAATGCTACCGTGCTGCCCTGAGGGTGGGTCACGTGATGCGTGCTGCGAGCTGGCGCTGAGGACCCGGGTTCGAATTCTGGGCCTGGGTCACTGTCGGTGTGGAGTTTGCACATTCTCCCCGTGTCTGCATGGGTTTCACCCCCACAACCCAAAGATGTGCAGATTAGGTGAATTGGCCACACTAAATTGCCCCTTAATTGGAAAAAAAATAATTGCATACTCTAAATTTAAAAAATAAAGGAAAAAAAAGAGATATGGCTGATTGGCAGGGGGAGTGGGCGGGGAGCCCCCCCCCCCCCCCCCACCCTGCCCCCACCCCGGCTCACTCCCCCCGAACCAGGCTGGTCACGTGGGATGTGAGGGGGTTGAATGTGTCGGATAAACGGTCAGATATGTTCAAGCACCTGAGTGTCAGACGGCTTACACGGCCTTTTTGCAGGAGACACTGCTAAAGATAGGAAACCAGAAGAGGTTGAGAAAGTGTTCCATTCGGGGCTGTGATATGATGACGAGGGTGGTGATGGTGTTGTTTAATAAGCGGGTAGCGTTCAAGTTGGCAGTATTGTGGCCGATCCAGCGTGGAGGTGGGTGAGATATGCGATGGTTAGTGGAAAGCTGGATGGGTTGCCGGTAGTTCTGGTAAACATCTATGCCCCGAATTGGGATGATGTAGATTTTATGAGGCCGGTGTAAGGGAACATTCCTGAATTGGACGCGCATTGGTTGATTGGGGGGGGGGGGATTTTAATACGGTTATAGAACCGTATAGAGTGGTCCAAGTTTTTAAAAAATTTTAGAGTACCCAATTCATTTATTCCAATCAAGGGGCAATTTAGCGTGGCCAATCCATCTACCCTGCACATTTTTGAGTTGTGGGGGATAAACCCTTGTAAACACAGGTAAATGTGCAAACTCCGCACAGACAGTGACCCAGAGCCGGGATCGAACCTGGGACCTCAGCGCCGTGAGACCGAAGTGCTAACCGACTGCGCCACCGTGCTGCCCACCGTCGAGTCCCAAGTTGTCGTGGGTGGCAGAAGTGGCGAAGGAGCTGAGGGGGTACATTCAGCACATGGGGGGATGGACTTGTGGAGGTTTGGGAGGCCGAGGGCGAAGGGGTTTTCATACTTCTCCCAATGCACTGGGTGTACTCCCGGATTGAGTTTTTTGTGGGGTGGGGGGACAGCGCCTGCAGTGGAGGCTGGATGTGGGTTTATTGACGAATTAAGGGGTGTGCGAGTAGGGGAGGGCTACGTGGAGCTAAACGTTACAGGGGAGATCATGGCCGCCATGTTGTGGGAGGCGCTCAAGGTGCTGGTTGGGGGAAGTTAATTTCAATTCGGGGGCAGCACGGTGGCGCAGTGGGTTAGCACTACCGCTTCACGACGCCAAGGTCCCAGGTTCGATCCCAGCTCTGGGTTACTGTTTGTGTGTAGTTTGCACATTCTCCCCTTGTTTGTGTGGGTTCCTCCCTCACAATCCAAAGATGTGCAAGGTAGGTGAATTGACCACACCAAATTGTCCTTTAATTGGAAAAAATTAACTGGGTACTCTAAAAAAAAATTTAAATTAAATTCGGGCGCACAGGGAGAAAGCAGAGCAGGCGGAGATGGCAAGGCTGGTGGACGGGATTTTGAGGGTGGACAGGAGATATCCGGAGGCGCCAGAGGCAGAGCTGTTAAAGGAAAGGCAGAGACTCCAGATGGAGTTTGAGCTAGTGTCCACGGGGAAGGCAATGGGGCAGTTACGGAGTGCCAGAGGGGCAGTACATGAGAATGGGGAGAAGGCGAGCAGGATGTTGGCCCATCAGTTGAGGAAGCAAGAGAGGGTGAGGGGGATTGGCGGAGTGAGGGATGATAAGGGTAAGGTGGTGTTGGACCCAGAGGGGGTGAATAGTGTGTTTGAGGCGTCTGAGCCCCCGGCTGGGGAGGAGGGGCTGCGGCAGTTTATGGACGAGCTGGAGTTTCCCACAGTAGAGGAAGGGTTGGTTCAGGGACTGAGAGGCCCCAATCGGGTTGAGGGAGGTGATGGGCAGTATGGAGGTGATGCGGACAGGAAAGGGAAGGCCCTGGGGCCAGTTGGGTTTCTGGTGGAGTTTTATAAAAAGTTTGTGGTGGACCTGGGGTCACTGCTGGTGAGGGTGTATAATGAAGCAAGGGAGGGTGGGAAATCCCCGTACATTGTCGCAGGCTTCCATCTCCCTGATACAATATGAACCTGGCTCAGCTGGTGGAGCAGATGACAGTTGGTTGCAAGAGGTGGATGTTGTTGTTGGCAGGGTGGCTGCAGGCAGAAGAAATGATGGTACTGCCAAGGTTTCTGTTGTGTTCCAGAACCTTCCAATCTTTGTCCCCAAGTCGTTTTTTAAGAAGGTCAATGCGCTGACCTCTGGATTTGTGTTGGCAGGGAGTGGGGGGGGGGGGGGGGGGGGGGGGGGGGCTGGCACTGCCTAACATGATGAATTACTACAGGGTGGCGAATATTGCTTTGGTTAGGAAATGGGTCGAGGGTGAGGGGTCGGATGGAGGCGGCATCATGCAGGGGAACATGCTTGAGAGGCTTTGTTCTCGGTGCCTCTGCTGTTCTCGCTGACCTGGTACTCTGTGTGCCCAATGATGGTGTCGGCCCTAGGGTATGGGGGCAGTGGAGGCAGCATCTGGGGCCTTGGTGTGGACACAGATCTGCGACAATCATAGAGTTGGCGAGGGGAAGGGGGGTTGGATGCGAGGTTTCTGGGGTGGCAGCAGGCAGGGACTGAGTGATTTGGCGATCCGTTAGAGGGGACAAATTTGCGAAGTTGCAGGACCTGGAGGAAGAGTATGGGTTGCCCAGGAGGAGTGGATTTAGGTACCTGCAGGTCCGAGACTGTGTAGAGAGAGAGGTGCCGTCCTTTCCTGGGCTGCTGGCCCTGGGGTTGCAGGACAAGGTGCTGTGGAGGGACGAGATAGGGAAGGGGAATGTGTCTGATGTCTGTCAGGAGTTGATGGAGTGGGAGGCAGCCCTGGTGAGGGATATTAAGTGTAATTGGGAAGAGGAGCTGGGAGGGGAGGTGGGAGCCGAGGTGTGAGCTGAAGCCTTGCGGAGGGTGAATGCATCCTCGTTGTGTGCAAGGTTAAGCCTCATCCAATTCAAGGTGGCACATAGGACTCACATGACGGTAGCGCAGATGAGTAGGTTCTTTGAGCGGGTGGAGGATAGGTGTGGGCGCTGCACGGGGAAGCCCGAGAATCACGTCCACATGTTCCCGGGGTGTCCAATGTTGAAGGGGTTCTGGCATGACATGATGTCCAAGGTGCTGGGTATGGAGGTAGTCCCAAGTCCAGAGGTGGGGGTATTGAAAGGCCTGGGAGTCCAGGGGGGGCGAGAGAAGCCGATGTCTTGGCCTATGCCTCCCTGATAGCCCGGAGACGGATTTTGCTCGGGTGGAGGGACTTGTATCCGCCGATAGTGGGGTGTGGGTGAGTGACCGAGCAGAATCCCTGAGGCTGGCGAAGGTTCAGTTCCACTTGAGGGGCTCGGTGGATGGGTTCACTCGGAGGTGGAAACCGATTATTGATTTCTTTAAGGAGGTTTGAGGGGTCAGAAGGGGGGGTTAAAATGGGGAAGGCGGGATGTGAGAAGGGAGTGGTATTAGGGGAGCAGGGAGTGGGTCTTGGTTGTTTATAATGTTGTTTGGTTGTTCTTCTGCTTTTGTTTGTACATATGAAAATGTCTTGAATAAAATGTTTCAGAACACAGCATTTTCACAAGACCATTGAAGTTTCAGTTACTGCCCATAGGTGGCACAGCTGCGCAAACTGGGAGAGGGAACGCTCTGGGATATTCCGCCCTCTGCTGGCTGGGAGTGGCACTGCGAGCAGAATAATTCACACTGAACAGAGAATATTGTTTTCCAGATTCATATTTAATCAGTTCTTAAAGTTGGCAAACTCTATTCATCAGAGGAATTCGGTACCAGCACGGTTTTAACGCACAGCACTCTGGATTGAGGGTACTGAATATTGTGGGTTCAAGTTGCAAACCAGGGGCTAGTTTCTCCAGCTGTCGCCGGCGACATCGCGTTCAGCAAACTGCCGAAGAATCCAAGTTTCTGGCCAAATCGGGGATGGCACCACTTTCGCGATGCTCCGCCCCCTCGCGTGCCGTATGGACGCATCCACCAATGCTCCCTCCCCGACCTGCCGAGTTCCCGACGGCGTCGGTCGCGTGTGGCGTCATCCGTTGGGAACTCAACATATGAGCTGCAGACACAGACCAGCACCGCCACAGTCGGGGGGAGAGCCGATCCGCGGGCAGGGGGGATATTATTGGGCACTGGGAGCACTGTGGGGGCAGGTGATCCGGGGCGCACGAGCTGGCTGAAGGGGGGATCTATTTTGCGGGCCAGGTCCGCGTGCTGCATCCGCCATGTTGCACGGCGCAGCGGCCTATGCATATGGGCAGCAACGGACCAGGCAATTCTCCAGGCCGCATCAGCAGCCAGAGCCGGGTGCTCTCCGTTGCTGGCATGCTAGTGCCCAGCCATACGGAGTTTTTCTAGCGTAAATCGCCACCGTTCCCATGCCGGCATGCGAACAGAGCTGCAAATTAGCACACTAAAGTTTATGACATTGCCGCATAATCCCGGCAATTTCTAACAGTTGCAACATGAGGGAGTGCTGCACTGTCAGAGGGTCAGTACTGAGGGAGTGCTGCACTGTCAGAGGGTCAGTACTGAGGGAGTGCTGCACTGTCAGGGGGTCAGTACTGAGGGAGTGCTGCACTGTCAGAGGGTCAGTACTGAGGGAACACCGCACTGTCAGAGGGTCAGTACTGAGGGAGTGCTGCACTGTCAGAGGGTCAGTACTGAGGGAGCGCTGCACTGTCAGAGGGTCAGTACTGAGGGAGTGCTGCACTGTCAGAGGGTCCGTACTGAAGGAACGCTACCCTGCCTGAGGGTCAGTACTGAGGGAGTGCTGCGCTGTCAGAGGGTCAGTACTGAGGGAGTGCTGCACTGTCAAAGGGTCCGTACTGAGGGAGTGCTGCACTGTCAGAGGGTCAGTACTGAGGGAGCGCTGCACTGTCAGAGGGTCAGTACTGAGGGAGTGCTGCACTTTCAGAGGGTCCGTACTGAAGGAACGCTACCCTGCCTGAGGGTCAGTACTGAGGGAGTGCTGCACTGTCAGAGGGTCAGTACTGAGGGAGTGCTGCACTGTCAAAGGGTCCGTACTGAGGGAGTGCTGCATTGTCAGAGGGATTGAAATGTGAAAATGTCCATTTTGACAGGTAAAATATAAAGTTTATTATCTAAATGGTGAGGGGTGCAAAGGGATCTGTGTGTCCTAATGCATGGGTCACAAAAGACTAGTATACAACTCGAAAAGCTGATGGAATGTTCTCATTTTTTGTGAGGTGAATTGATTACAAAGTAGGGAGGGTATTCCTCAGTCACACATGGCATTGGTAAGACCACATCCGGATGATTGTGTACAGTATTGGTCTCCTTATTTAAGGAAAGATGTAAATGCATTTGGAGCAGTTCAGAGAAGGTTTACCAGAATAATACCAGAATATTTTTAAGACAGAGCTGGATAGATTCTTGATTAACAAGGGGGTGAAAGGTTTTCGGGAGTGAGGCAGGAATATGGGGCTGAAGTTGCAATCAGATCAGCCTTGATCATATTGAATGGGGGAGCCGGCTCGAGGGGCCGAGTGGCCTATTGCTGTCCATCTCTCATGCTGCCTTGGCCACAATTTTGGAGGCGATCGCCCTGAATTTCCTGTGATGGTCTCTGTTATGTTTATCAAGATGCCTTGAGTACCTAGTGTTGAACAAAGAACATCGAGCTAAGTAAATGAACAAAGCTGATTTATTTACACAACTTAAATATGATTCAAACAAGTTCCAAGGTAAAAGTTATTAAATTAAACTATACAATCTCTAACTACAGATCTCTCAACTACGCAACTAATCTCTCTCATGCCTAAACACCTTCTCCCAGAATCCCAGGAGTGACATGATATTTATATGACTGCTCCTTATCTCCGTCTGGTGGTGACAAGAATTAAGACCAAATTGTTAACCCTTTGTCTTCTTTACAATATACATAGAACATAAAACAGTGCAGCACAGTACAGGCTCTTCAGCCCATGATGTTGTGCCGACCATTTATCCTAATCTCAGATCAACCTAACCTACACCCCTTCAATTTACTGCTGTCCATGTGCCTGTCTAAGAGTCGCTTAAATGTCCCTAATGACTCTGACTCCACCACCTCTGCTGGCAGTGCATTCCACGCATCCACCACTCTCTGTGTAAAGAACCTAACTCTGACATCTCCCCTATGCCTTCCTCCAATCACCTTAAAATTATGCCCCCTCATGATAACCATTTCCGCCCTGTAGTAGCCCTATGAACTCTCCTTTGCCTTATCTGCCAAAGCAATCCCTGGTCAAGCAATCCACATACTGAATGAGAAATTCCTCCTGAATACACTCAACATATTTCTCTCCATCCAAGCCCCTAATGCTATAGCTGTCCCAGTTAATGTTGGGAAAGTTAAAGTCCCCAACTATTACCACCCTTATTTGCTTGCAGCTATCTGTAATCTCCTCCCATATTTGCTCCTCAATTCCCTGCTGACTATTTGGGGGCCTGTAGTACAATCCTATCAGTGATCTCTCCCTTCTTATTTTTCAGTTCTTCAGTTCTACCCATAGAGATTCAGTGGGCGAACACTTGGATATATCCCCTCTCTCAGTACTGCCGTAATATTTTCCCTAGTCAAAAAAGCAACTCCCCCTGCTCTTATACCTCCTGTTCTATCTTTCCTCTAGCATCTGTACCCTGGAACTTTGAGCTGCAGTCCTGCCCCCCCCCCCCCTCTCCCCTTAGCCATGTTTCAGTAATAGCGATAATATCTCAGTCCTATGTATCCATCCATGCCCTGAGTTCATCTGCCTTTCCCATCAGGCCTCCTGCATTGAAATAAATGCAGTTTAATTTAGACTTCCCTTGCTCTCTGCCATCCATGCTTTCTCACATCATCCGTCTGGTCATGTTTTTCACACTCTCTCTGGGTTCTATTTCTCTTAGCCTTACTGGGCCCATTCACTGAGTTCTCCACTGTCTCTGTACTCTATACTGTGGCACTAGTTTTGAATTTGGTTTCTCTGTCTTTCACTTTTCTCCTTACTACCTTTTCTTTCTGTCCCCACTTTAATTCCCTCAGACTTCCTGCATTGGTTCCCATCCCCCTGCCACATTAGTTTAAACCCTCCCCAACAGTATTACCAAACACTCCCTCGTGGACATCGGTTCCACTCCTGTCCAGGTACAGACCGTCCAGTTTGTGCTGGTCCCACCTCCCCCAGAACCAGTTCCAATGTCCAAAAATCTGAATCCCTCCTTCTCGCACCATCTCTCAAACCACGTATTCATCTTATCTATCCTGACAGTCCTACTCTGGCTAGCATGTGACACTGGTAGCAATCCTGAGATTACTACCTTTGAGATTCTACTTTTTAGTTTAACTCCTAACTCCCAAAGTTCAGCTTGTTGAACCTCATCACGTTTTTCACCTATATTGTTGGTGCCTATATGCACCACAACGGCTGGCTGTTCACACCCCCCCCCCCCCCCCAGAATGTCCTGCAGCCGCTCCGAGACATCCTTGACTCTTGCACCAGGGAGGCAACATACCTTCCTGTAGTCTCATTTGCATCCGCCAAAATGCCTGTCTATTCAGTTCACGATCACTATAGCTCTACCACTCTGTTTCCTCCCCTCCTGTGCAGCAGAGCCAGTCACAGTGCCATGAACCTGGATGCTGCCACCTTCCCTGGATGGCAGGGTAGCACAGTGGTTAGCACAGTTACTTCACAGCTCCAGGGTCCCAGGTTCAATACCCTGTTTGGGTCATTGTCTGTGTGGGGTCTGCACATTCTCTTTGTTTCTGCGTGGATTTCCTCCGGGTGGCCCGGTTTCCTCCCACAGTCCAATGATGTGCAGGTTAGGTGAATTGGCCATGATAAATTGCCCTTAGTGTCCAAAAAAAGTTAGGTGGGGTTACTGGGTTACAGGGATAGGGTGGAGGTGTGGGCTTGGGTAGGGTGCGCTTTCCAAGGAACGGTGCAGCCTCGATGGGCCAAATGGCCTACTTCTGCACTGTAAATTCTATGATTCTATGTTCCGATGATTCCCCTGGTGAGCCATCTCCCCAACAGTATCCAAAACGGTACACCTGGCTTGGAGGTAGATGACCGCAGGGGATCCCTGCACTGCCTTCCATAAGACCAGAAGGAGAAGAATTAGGCCACTCGGCCCATCGAGTCTGCTCTGCCATTCAATCATGGCTGATATTTTCTCATCACCATTTTCCTTCCTTCTCCCATAACCCCTGATTTGCTTATTAATCAAGAACCTATCTATCTCTGTCTTAAAGACACTCAGTGATTTGGCCTCCACAACCTTCTGCGGCAAAGAATTCCACAGATTCACCACCTTCTGGCTGAAGAAATCCCTCCTCTTTCTTGTTTTAAAGGATCATCCCTTTAGTCTGAAATTGTGCCCTCTGGTTCTAGTTTTTCTGACAAGTGGAAACATCCTCTCACTGTCTCTATCCAGGCTCGCAATATCCTGTAAGTTTCAATAAGATCCCCCCTCATCCTTCTGAACTCCAACGAGTACAGACCCAGAGTCCTCAACCGTTCCTCATACGACAAGCTCTTCATTCCTTCCTACTCTTCCTCTGTCTGGTGGCCACCCATTTCCTATCTTCCTCAGTAATTTTTAACTGTGGTGTGACCAACTCACTGAACGTGCTATCCACTACTCCCTCAGCATCGTGGATGCTCTAAAGTGAATCCATCCACAGCTTCTTGATGGATTTACAACGAACAAAGAACAAAGAAAAGTACAGCACAGGAACAGGCCCTTCGGCCCTCCAAGCCCACGCCGATCATGCTGCCCATCTCAACTAAAATCTTCTACACTTCAGGGGTCTGTATTTCTCTATTCTCATCCTATTCATGGATTTGTCAAGATGCCCCTTAAATCTCACTATCGTCCCTGCTTCCACCACCTCCTCTGGCAGCGAGTTCCAGGCACCCACTACCCTCTGTATAAAAAACTTGCCTTGTACATCTCCTCTAATCTCGAGGGCATTTCCTCCGGTGGTTGTTTGTTTTAGGGTGAGGGTGTAGGGGGTGGTATTGTGGGTTTAATGGATGATTTACCGGTTAAAAGGGCCGAAGCTGAAGTTTCTCGAGGACAGTCACCTTTTGTGCAGCTGGTCAGCACATCGCCAGCACCAGAAGACCGAAAGTCTTTCTTGACTTCCCAAGCCACCATGGGTTGACACTGTGAATAGCAGAAATGAGCATCCAGTCAATGAGGTGCCGCCTGTCAGTGGCACAGTCCTGCCTCATGGTTCAGCATCAGGCACCATGAATAAGTCTCAATCCTACCTGGACAACCACATACACCTGCTGACAAGCAGTCCTTGCAGTAACGGTTCAGACCACCAAGTGGCGGCATTGTGTCATTTCAAGATATCAGGCGACAGTGACATGTAAATGTGAAATGAAATTAAATGAAAATCGCTTATTGTCGCAAGTAGGCTTCAATGAAGTTACTGTGAAAAGCCCCTAGTCACCACATTCCAGCACCTGTTCGGGGAGGCGGTACAGGAATTGAACTGTGCTGCTGGCCTGCCTTAGTCTGTTTTAAAAGCCAGCGATTTAGCCCAGTGTGCTATGACACACTGTGGAGTATGGAGAGAGCTTTATTCTGTGTATAACCCCGTGCTGTACCTTCCTGGGAGCGCTTGATGGGGACAGTGTAGAGGGAGTTTTACTCTGTATCTAACCCCGTGCTGTAACTATCCAGGGAGTGCGTGATGGGGACAGCGTAAAGGGAGTTTTACTCTGTATCTAATTCCAAGCTGTAACTTTCCCAGGAGTGTTTGTCATTGACAATGCAGAGAGAGACCTGGAATGACTCATTTTGCCAATAATGATGTGGATTTTCTCATTTAGATGTTGACTCAGCCTGTCCAGGGATTTATGTTCCCTCTCAGGAAGACATTGATGGAAAGGGAATATAATGTAATCAGGGATTGCCTGATTTATATTACAAGTGAAGGAGCCTTGGATGACAAGAGAAGTGGAGCTTCTAGTCAAGAGGAAGAAGGAAGCTTACGTAAGGTTGAGGAAGTAAGGATCTGGTATCTCTAGAGGGTTACAAGGTAGCCAGGCAGGAACTCAAAAATGGACTGAGGAGAACTAGAGGGGGGCATGAAAAAGCCCCGGGGGGAAGGATTAGGGAAAACCCCAAGGCGTTCAACACTTATGTGAGAAATAAGAGGATGAGTGAGAGTAGGGCCGATCAGGGATAGTGGAGGGAACTTGTGCCTAGAGTCTGAGGAAGTAGGGGAGGCCCTAAATGAATATTTTGCTTCAGTTTTCACTAGAGAGGGGGACCTTGTTGCCCATGAGAACAGTATGAACCAGGTTAATAGACTCAAACAGGTTGATATTAAGAAGGAGGATGTGCTGGAAATTTTGAAAAGCATCAGGATAGATAGGTTCCCTGGGCCTGACGGGAAATACCAAGGTTACTACGGGAAGCGAGGGAGGAGATTGCTGCGCCGTTGGCGATGATCTTTGCGTCCTCACTCTCCACTGGAGTAGTAGAGGGTGATTGGAGGGAGGCGAATGTTGTTCCCCTGTTCAAGAAAGGAAATATGGAAGTCCCTGGGAATTACAGACCCATCAGTCTTGTGTCTGTGGTGAGCAAAATATTGGAAAGGATTCTGAGCGTTAGGATTTATGATTATTTAGAAAAACATAGTTTGATTAAAGATAGTCAGCATGGCTTTGTGAGAGACAGGACATGTCTCACAAGCCTCAATGAATTATTTGACGATGTAACAAGACACATTGATGAAGGCCGGGCAGTGGATGTGGTGTGTATGGATTTCAGAAAGGAATTTGATAAGGTTCCCCACGGTAGGCTCATTCAGAAAATTAGGAGGCATTTGATATATGGAAATTTGGCTGCAGAATTGGCTGGCCGAAAGAAGACAGTGAGTGGTAGTGGATGGAAAGTATTCTGCCTGGAGGTCGGTGACCTGTGGTGTCCACAAGGATCTGTTTTGGGACCTCTGCTCTTTGTGGTTTTTATAAATGACTTGGATGAGGAAGTGGAAGGGTAGGTTAATAAGCTTGCCGATGACACGAGGTTTGGGGAGTTGCAGATAATGTTGAGGGTTGTTGCAGGTTACAACAGGATATTGACAGGATGCAGAGCTGGGCTGAGAAGTGGCAAATGGAGTTCAACCTTGATAAATGTTAAGTGATTCATTTTGGAATTTGAATGCTGAATACAGGGTTAAAGGCAGGATTCTTGGAAGTGTGGAAGAACAGAGGGATCTTGGGGTCCACGTACATAGATCCCTCAAAGTTGCCATCCAGGTTGATAGGGTTGTTAAGAAGGCATGTGGTGTGTTGGCTTTCATTTACAGTGGGATTGAGTTTAAGAGCCCTGAGGTTTTGCTGCAGCTTTATAAAACCCTAGTTAGACCACACTTGGAATGTTGTGTACAGTTCTGGTCGCCTCACTATCGGAAGAATGTGGATGCTTTGGAGAGGGTACAGAGGAGATTTACCAGGATGCTGCCTGGACTGAAGGGAATGTCTTATGAAGAAAGGTTGAGGGAGTTTTGGCTTTTCTCACGAGAGCGAAAAAGACAGAGAGGTGATTTGATAGAGGTGTACAAGATGATGAGAGGCATGGATAGAATGGATAGCCAGAGACTTTTCCCCAGGGCGGAAATGGCTGTCAGGAGGGGACATCATTTTAAGGTAGTTGGAAGAAGGTATTGGGGAGATGTCAAAGGTAGGTTCTTTACACAGAGAGTGGTGGGTGTGTGGAATGCACTGCCAGCAGAGGTGGTGGAGTCAGTCATTAGGGACATTTAAACAACTCTTAGACAAGCACATGGACAGCAGCAAATTGAAGGGGTGTCGGTTAGGTTGATTTTAGATTAGGATAAATGGTCAGCATAACATTGTGGGCTGTAGGGTCTGTACTGTGCTGTACTGTTCTATGTTCTATGTTATAAAAGCCACAGCCGATGTAAATATCAAAAGACCACCGATATATGTATAATATGTCTATTATTTTTCAATTCTGTTGTTTGCAATGAATGTTCACAATTGGCAATTGCCTTTGTCTTGTACAATTTAAAACGCCTTCATAAAACATTCATAAAAAAGAAGTATTGTCCTTCTAACAGTGCAACATTCCCTCACATCTAACTCTCTTACAGTGCAACACTCCCTCAGTACTGAACCTCTGACAGTGCAGCACTCCCTCAGCACTGACCCTCTGACAGTGCAGCACTCCCTCAGCACTGACCCTCTGACAGTGCAGCACTCCCACAGCACTGACCCTCTGACAGTGCAGCACTCCCTCAGTACTGACCCACTGACAGTGCAGCACGCCTTCAGTACTGCCACTCTGACAGTGCAGCACTCCCTCAATACTGATCCGATGTCAGTGCTGCATTCCCTCAGTACTGACCCTCTGACAGTGCAGCATTCCCTTAGTACTGACCCACAGACAGTGCAGCACTCCCTCAGCACTGACCCTCTAACAGTGCAGCACTCCCTCAGCACTGACCCTCTAACAGTGCAGCACTCCCTCAGCACTGACCCTCTGACAGTGCAGCACTCCCACAGCACTGACCCTCTGACAGTGCAGCACTCCCTCAGTACTGACCCACTGACAGTGCAGCACGCCTTCAGTACTGCCACTCTGACAGTGCAGCACTCCCTCAATACTGATCCGATGTCAGTGCTGCATTCCCTCAGTACTGACCCTCTGACAGTGCAGCATTCCCTTAGTACTGACCCACAGACAGTGCAGCACTCCCTCAGCACTGACCCTCTAACAGTGCAGCACTCCCTCAGCACTGACCCTCTAACAGTGCAGCACTCCCTCAGGACTGATCCTCTGACAGTGCAGCACTCCCTCAGTACTGACCCTCTGCCAATGCAGCGCTCCTTCAGTACTGAGCATCCAACAGCGCAGTACTCCCTCAGTACTGACTCTCTGCCAATGCAGCACTGTCTCTGTCCTGACCCTCTGAAAATGCAGCATTCCCTCACATCTAACTCTCTTACAGTGCAGCTCTCCCTCAGTACTGAACCTCTGACAGTGCAGCACTCCCTCAGTACTGAACCTCTGACAGTGCAGCCCTCCCTCAGTACTGACCCTCTGACAGTGCAGCACTCCCTCAGTACAGACCCTCTGACAGTGCAGTACTCCCTCAGTACTGAGCCTCTGACAGTGCAGCACTCCCTCAGCACTGACCCTCTGACACTGCAGCACTCCCTCAGTACTGACACTCTGACAGTGCAACACTCCCTCAGTACTGAACCTCTGACAATGCAGCACTCCCTCAGCACTCCCTCAGCACTGACCCTCTGACAGTGCAGCGCTCCCTCAGTACTGATCCTATGTCAGTGCTGCATTCCCTCAGTTCTGACCCTCTGACAGTGCAGCACTCCCTCAGTACTGACCCTCTGACAGTGCAGCATTCCCTCAGTACTGACCCTCTGGCAGTGCAGCATTACCTTAGTACTGACCCTCTGACAGTGCAGCACTCCTTCAGTACTGAACCTCTGACCGTGCAGCCGTCCCTCAGTACTGACCCTCTGCCAATGCAGCACTGCCTCTGTCCTGACCCTCTGACAATGCAGAATGTCGAATATGCAGAAAAAAGCTGCTGGGAAAAAGGGGGTGAGCTGGGTGGGGCTGCACCCTGCACAGTAGAGAATTTGACTGAGGTGATGGCAAGTGAGTTTGCGAGGCAGTTCACCAAGCACGTAGAAGCGTAAGGAGATGATGAAAGAGCTGGTGGAGGAGACGATGGCCCCGGTGAAACGGCTGCGGTGTTAAAGACAAGGCCGAGGTGCGGGAGCAAGGAAAAAAGTTGAAGGGATGGAGAGGAAGCTCTGTCACAACATAGTGACCAGTTCACCTCGATGGATGGGGAGCTGCGGAGGGTGGTACAGGCCAACAAAGAACTTAGAGCCAAGGTAGAGAAACTGGAAAATAGGCCGAGGTGGCAGAATTTAAGAATTGTGGGCTTGCCTGACGGGGTGGAGGGCCTGATGCCGATTGAGTATTGCGCAAAGATATTGGTGGAGTTGTTGGAGGAGAGAGAAGAACCCTCATGGTATGAACTGGACAGGACTCATCGGTCGTCAGACACAAACCAAAGGCAAACGAGCCGCCAAGGGCAGTCATAATTTGTTTCCACAAATTCCACGTCAAAGAGAAGGTCCTGAGTTGATTGAAGCAAAGGCCTGACGTGAAGTGGGAAGAAACTGGTATTTGTAAATACCAGGACTTAACGGTGGAACTGGCGAGAAGGCGGGTGGTCTTCGGTCAGGTGAAGGCGGCACTCTTCAGCAATGGTGTGAGGTTCGGCGTGGGCTACCCGGGATGTTGAGGGTGACCTATAACTCAAGGGACTTTTACTTTGAGATGTTGGAGACAGCAAAGGCATTCGTGAAGGCTGAAGGGTTGGGGTTAAAATCATAGATCATAGAATTTACAGTGCAGAAGGAGGCCATTTGGCCCATCGAGTCTGCACCGGCTCTTGGAAAGAGCACCCTACCCAAGTTCAACACCTCCACCCTATCCCCATAACCCAGTAACCCCACCCAACACTAAGGGCAATTTTGGACACTAAGGGCAATTTATCATGGCCAATCCACCTAACCTGCACATCTTTGGACTGTGGGAGGAAACCGCAGCACACACGGGGAGGATGTGCAGACTCCGCACAGACAGTGACCCAAGCCGGAATCGAACCTGGTACCCTGGAGCTGTGAAGCCATTGTGCTATCCACAATGCTACCGTGCTGACCATGAGAGATGGGACTGAGGTTTGGTTCTGACTGAGGGAAGAGGGGTACGAAATGCTGCGTGCAGCCTCATTTCTTGCTTCTTGTTTCAGGTTGTTTATTTGTTTTGTTTTGTGGGGGGGGAACAGTTGGGGGTTTTTTTTTTGGGTTGTTTGATGGGGAAGGGAAGTGTGCCTTCTGCTGTGCGTTACAACGGGTAGGAGAATATTGAGCTTTGGGGTTATGGTGCTTTTTGGGTGTGCAGCTTCTAGTACTGGTTTTGTTTGTTTGTCTTTGTTTTCAAGGACTGGATCATGGGGGAGGGGATGAGGAAGAGGGGAGGCCAGGGCAGGGTGGGGAGATGGTATCAATATTGGGAGGGGTGTTTTCAAGAAGAAGTGAATGCGGGGACTCTAGGAGTGGGGGGAGGGGTTTGCCAGCAACAAAGGGACAGTGTGGGTCAGGTCCAGTAGCCAAGACAGGAGGGGCGGAGGGGGAGATGGTGAGAGACCCGCAGTCAGAATAGTAATGTCGAACGTGAGGGGGTTAGGGGGACCGGTGACGAGGCCGAGGGTCTTTAGACATTATAAAAACCTAAAGGCTGATGTGGCAATGCTGCAGGAGACCCATCTGAGGGTGAAGTGCCAGGTGAGGCTTGGAAACGGTTGGGTGAGTCAGGTTTTCCATTCGGGGTTTGATAGCAGGGCTCGGGGAATAGCAGTACTTGTGGGCAAGAGGGTGAGGTTTCAGATGGAGAAGGTGGTGGCTGATCAGCGGGGTAGGTACGTGATTGTGATGGCGGCATTAGAACGACAGTTGGTGGCGCTGGCGAGCGACTACGGCCCAAACTGAGATGATGCAGGTTTGCGAAGTGGGTGCTGGGTGCCATCTGGATTTGGATACCTGCGAGTTAATAGTAGGGGGGATTGAAATGATGCAAGAGCCAAAAGTGGATAGGTCTTAGCCGCGCTCATTGCAGCAGTCGGGGGCGGGGGGTGGGTGAAGGCACTGGCTGGGCTCATGAGAGAGATGGGAGGAGTGGACCCCTGGAGATTCCTACACCCAAGGGAGCAGGAGTATTCCATTTTCTCCCCGGTACACAAAATGTTCTCAAGAATAGCCTTTTTTATAGGGTGGAAGGCATTATTGGCCGGGGTCAAAGGTTTGGGTTATTCAGCAATATTGATTTCAGACCATGCGCCACATTGGGTGGATGTGGTTCTGGAGAAGGGATGGCCCAGAGGCTGGGGTGGAGAATGGATGTAGGGTTGTTAGAGGATCGGAGTTTTTGCGCTAAGTTTGGGAAAGTGATCAAGAAATATGTGGGGTTTAATTGCACGGGGGAAGTTCGCAGTCAGTAGTTTGGGAGGCCCTGAAGGCAGTAGTGAGAGAGGAGGTGATTTCGTTCAAGGCTAAGGTGGACAAGCGGGTGAGAGAGGAGCACCAAAATTTGATCGAGGAGATGCAGGAGGTGGAGGGGAGGTATGCGGGGGACCCGGGTCCAGCCCTTTTGGCCAAGAGCTTTAGGCAAGGTTCGCCCAGTTGTCCACAGAGAAAACAGTGCGCCAGTTGAGACGGGTGACGATCACTTCCGGCTTGGGTCACTGTCTGTGCGGAGTCTGGACGTTCTCCCCGTGTGTGCGTGGGTTTCCTCCGGGTGCTCCGGTTTCCTCCCACAGTCCAAAGATGTGCAGGTTAGGTGGATTGGCCATGATAAATTGCCCTTAGTGTTGGGTGGGGTTACTGGGTTATGGGGATAGGGTGGAGGTGTTAACCTTGGGTAGGGTGCTCTTTCCAGGAGCCGGTGCAGACTCGATGGGCCGAATGGCCTCCTTCTGCACTGTAAATTCTATGTAATCTATGTAATCTATATGTTGGCCAGACATCTCCGGAGGGAGGCGGCGGCAAGGTAAATAGTTCAGGTACGGGCCAAGATGGGGAAGCTAGTGGTGGCCCCAGAGCAGATCAATGAAGTTTCTGAGGAATTCTATAAGATGTTGTACAGATCGGAGCCACCGGGAGAGGAACGAGAGATGACGGAGTTCCTGGGCGGGTTGGAGTATCCGAGGCTGGGGGAACAGGATTGGGCAGGTTTGGAGGGACCGGTGGGGGAGGGGAGCAGGAGGTGAAGGAGGCAATTGGGAGGATGCAGTCATGAAGGCAGTGGGACCGGATAGATTCCCAGTGGAATATCACAAGAAGTTTAAGGACACTATGGTGCGGCTGATGGTGGGAATGTTTGAGGATGCGGTAGGTAGGGGTGTCTTGCCACAGACATTGGGGCAGGCTTTGATTTCCCTGCTGTTAAAGAAGGATAATGGTGGAGTGTGAGTCGTACTGGCCCATATCTCTATTGAATGCAGATGCCAAGATGTTGGAAAGGTGCTGGCAGCAAGGCTGGAGGGGTGTCTCCTGAAGGTGATAGGACAGGATCAGACAGGGTTTGTGAAGGGAAGGCAGCTGTTTTTGACTGTGAGAAGGTTGTTAAATGTGATCACGTCACAGACGGAGGGAAAGGAGACGAGGTGGTGGTGGCACTGGACCCTGAGAAGGTGTTTGATTGGGTAGAGTGGGGTTATTTGATGGCGGTCTCAGAAAGATTTGGGATTGGGGCGAAGTTCACGGCATGGGTACAGCTGCTGTATAACAAGCCAATGGTGGATGTTCGCACTAATATGGATTCAGGGTACTTTGCACTGCAACGGGGTACTATGTTCCCCCTGTTGTTAGCATTGGCTATAAAGCCATTGGCCATCGCACGAAGGAGCTCGGGATTGTGGAAGGGGAGAGTGAGAGGCGGATGGACCTTAGGGTATCCTTATATGCTGATGATCTGTTACTATACATCTCACAGCTGAGCACATAGGTGGGGAGTATAGTGGGGCTGCTCCAAAGATTTGGGTCGTTCTCGGGTGTAAATTGAACCTAGGTAAGAACGAGTATTTCATGGTGTCCACCCGGGAATAGGGGCCGGGGTAGTTGCCATTTCGTATGGTGGCAACCCACTTTAGGTCCTTGGGAGTGCAGCTGGTATGGGAATGGGGTAGGCTCTGAAGGTATAATTTTACTAGTTTGGTGGGAAGGTGAAAAACGATTTCGCAAGGTGGGCTACCTCCTACTGTCGTTAGCGGGCCGGGTGCAGGCAGTTAAAATTAATCTATTCCCGCAATTTCTGTTCCTATATCAGTGCCTGCCAATCAAAATCTTTCTTCAAGGAGGTGGACAAATTGGACATCTCGTTTATTTGGGCGGTGGAGTGGGGGGGGGGGGGGGGGGGGGGGGGGGGACTGGCCAGGGTTAGGAGGATGATCTTGCAGAGAGGGCGTCAGGTGGGGGGCTCGGCCTCCAAAACATTTTGTGCTCTTACTGGGTGGCAAATACGGAGAAGGTGCGGGGCTGAATTAAGATGGTGTTGGGGGGGGGGGGGGGGCGAAGGGTTAAGATGGAGGCAGGCTCGTAAAGGGTGTCGGGCTTGAGGGCTCTGGCAACAGCGCCGCTCCCATGGCGCCGGGCAAGCATTCAGTACGTCCGTGTGGTGGTGGTGGCCAATTTGAAGGTCTGGAGGCAGTTTAAATGGCACTTTATGATGGGGGCCGGGTATGGGGGGATGCTGATTAGGGGAAACCATGAATTCAAAACGGGGAGGATGGATGCGAGGTTTGGGAGAAGGGACAAGAGGAGGATTAAGGAAATGTAAGATCTGTTTCTTGGGGTACGCTTTGCGAGCTTGGAGGAGTTGGGAGAGACGTACGGGTTGGCGCAAGTGGAAGGGTTTAGGTACCTGCAAGTTCGAGAGTTTGCATGGAAGGTTTTCCAGATTTTCCCGATAGCGCAGGTCTCCTTGCTGTTGGAGGTGGTACTGTCGGCTGGGGAGTTGGAGAAAGGGGTGGTATTAGCGATTTATGGAATGATTCTGGTGAAGGATAGGATGTCCATGGAGGGGGTTTCGGTGAAATGGGATGAAGAGCACAGTGAACCATGGGTGGACCACAGAAGAGGGTCTGTGGTGTGAGAGGCTGCGAAGGGTAAATGCCTCAACCTCGTGCGCGAGATTGGGGCTGATACAATTGAAGGTCGTGTATAGGGCGCAGCTCACAGAATCAAGGATGAGCCGGCTGTTTGAGGATATAGAGGGTGTCTGTGAGCGATGTGGGAGGGGCCCTGCGAACCATGTTCACATGTTTTGGTCCTGCCCAAAACTGAAAAGGTATTGGCGGGAGGTATTCAGCACAATCTCGAAGGTTTTGCATATGGATGTGGAGCCCAGTCCCCTAGACGCCGTTTTCAGGGTGACGGACAGTCCCGAGTTGCAGATGGGTGCGGAGCAGACATTTTAGCCTTTGCATCACGAATCTCTCGTAGGCGGATCATGTTGGGCTGGAGGTCAGTTTCTCCACCCTGTGCCTCGGCGTGGCGGGGGGACCTGATGGCGATTTTGACGCTGGAGAAGGTTAAGTTTGAGTTGAAATGAAAATGAAATGAAAATCGCTTATTGTCACAAGTCGGCTTCAAATGAATTTACTGTGAAAAGCTCCTAGTGGCTACTTTCCTGCGCCTGTTTGGGAATGAAGTAAGGCGGGGTGAAGGAGGAGTCCTTGGGGTTTGTTTATCATGCACCTTCGGGAGTTGGTTGACGTTGAATGCTAAGTGGGGGGTGGGGGTGGGGGGGGGGGCGCTTGTTTGTTCTTTATTTTTGATTTACGAGTCAATGTTTTAGATTTTACATTGTTTGGGTTTTTTGTTGTTGTTTTCCTTTTTTTTTAGGAAAGAGAATATAATAATAATGTTTATTAATAATAATCTTTATTGTCACAAGTAGGCTTACATTAACACAGCAATAAGTTTACTGTGAGAATCCCCTCATCGCCACACTCGGGTACACAGAGGGAGAATTCAGAATGTCCAATTCACCAAAACTGCACATCTTTGGACTGTGGGAGGAAACTGGAGCACCCAGAGGAAACTCACGGAGAGGACATGCAGCCTCCGCACAGACAGTGACCCAAGCTGGGAATTGGACGTGGGACCCTGGCGCTGTGAAGTGACTGTGCTAACCACTGTGCTACCATGCTGCCCTTGATGAAAATATTTTAAAAAAGATTTGCACTTAAGGTGCACGTGGGGTCCACTCAATGGTAGTATGTAACTGTAGTGCTGAGGTTTGGAGAATTGGGTATTTTTCCTGACTGCCAGTTTAAATAAGGAATGAGTGTCCCAGTGTTGGGAATGCAGATGAGTTTGCTGAGCAGCTGAGGATGTGGAGTGATTGGATCTTATGGAATGGGTTACATTCCAGACGACGCTGTGTTTCAGACGACACTGCCCCCCCCCTGTTGAAGGTGCGGCTTCTAGTTTCAGCGAGGGAATGTGAACCCTCTGACCCATGGCTCTGAGTGCACTCACCACAACAACCCCCAGCCCAAACAATGTACCACCCCCAAACACCCTGCACCTTGCATGGTAAATGAGTGGTGTGTGAGAGTGTGTGTATATGTGTATGTGAGTCTTTGGCTGTGTATACGTGAGTGCCTGTGCATGTGTATGTTTGCACCTGAGTATGAGAGAGGGAGAGGGTGTGTGTATGTCTGAATGTGAGTGTCTATGTGTGTGCACAGGTGAATGTCTGTGAATATGTATGTGTGTGTCTGACTGTGAGAGAGGGACAGCCTGTGTGTGTGTGCCTGTTTGTGTCTGAGTGTGTGTGTGGGAGAAAGATAGTGTGTGCTTGTGTGTTTCAGAGTGTGTGATTGTGTGTTTCAGAGTGTGTGAGAGGGAATCGGTGTCTTTAGTATCTAAGTGCGTGTGTGTAGGTGTGTGTGTGCGTCTGTCTCAGTGAACATGTGAGAGTGTATGTTGGTGTGTATCTAAGTGCGTGGCTGTGTATCTGAGAGTGTGTCTGTGCGCATCTGAGTATATGTCTGTGTGTATCTGAGTTCATATCTGTGTGTATCTGAGAGTATGTCTGTGTGTATCTGAGTTCATATCTGTGTGTATCTGAGAGTATGTCTGTGTGTATCTGAGTTCATATCTGTGTGTATCTGAGAGTATGTCTGTGTGTATCTGAGTGTGTGTCTATGTGTATTTGAGTGCGTCTGTGTGCATCTGAGTGTGTGTCTGAGTTCATGTTGGTATGTGTCTGTGCATATCTGAGAGTGTCTGTGTGTACCTTAATGTGTGTCTGTGTGCATCTGAGTGTATGTCCTCTCTGCATCTGAGTGTGTGTATCTGAGTGTGGGTCTAAGTGCGTCTGAGTTCATGTTGGTGTGTATCTAAGTGTGTGTCTGTGCGTATCTGAGAATGTGCCTGTGTGTATATGAATGTGTGTCTGTGTGTATCTGAATGTGTGTCAGTGTGTACCTAAGCGTGTCCGTGTGAATCTGAGTGTATCTGACTGTATGTTGATGTGTATCTGAAAGTGCGTATCTGCGTATGGGTCTGTGTGTACATGAACGTGTGTCTGGATGTATTTGAGTGTGTGTCTGGGTGTATCTGAGTGTGTGTCTGGGTGTATCGGAGTGTGTGTTGGTATGTATCTGAGTGTGTTGGTGTGTATCTGAGGGTGCTTCTCGGTGTGTATGAGAGTGTCTCTGTGTGTATCTCAGTGTGTGTATCTGAAAATGTTTTTGTGCATCTGAGTGCGCATCTGGGTGTGTCTCGGAATGTGTGTATCCGAGAGTATGTATCTGAGTGTGTGGCTGTGTGTATCTGAGCATGTGAATGTTTGTGAGAGTGTGTTTGCAGGAGAGAAACAGAGAGTAGGTGTGCCTGTATGAGAGACACTGTGTGTTGGAGATAGTTCCTGAGTGGGTGCAACACACCCTCAGTACTGACCCACTGACCGTGCAGGATTGTTTCAGTGCTGACTCTCTCAATGTGCAGCACTCCCTCAGTACTGACCCTCCGACAGTACAGTGCTCCATCAGTACTGACCC
Organism: Scyliorhinus canicula; assembly: GCF_902713615.1. NCBI lineage: Eukaryota > Metazoa > Chordata > Chondrichthyes > Carcharhiniformes > Scyliorhinidae > Scyliorhinus > Scyliorhinus canicula. The sequence continues at coordinate 67,918,443 of NC_052157.1, forward strand.
TCTGACAGTGCAGCGCTCCCTCAGTACTGACCCTCTGACAGTGCAGCGCTCCCTCGGTACTGACCCTCTGACAGTGCAGCGCTCCCTCAGTACTGACCCTCTGACAGTGCAGCACTCCCTCAGTACTGACTCTCTGACAGTGCAGCACTCCCTCAGTACTGACCCTCTGACAGTGCAGCACTCCCTCAGTTCTGACCCTCTGACAGTGCAGCACTGCCTCAGTACTGACCCTCTGACAGTGCAGCACTCCCTCAGTATTGACCCTCTGACAGTGCAGCACTCCCTCAGTACTGACCCTTTGACAAAGCAGCACTCCCTCAGTACTGACCCTCTGACAGTGCAGCACTGCCTCAGTACTGACCCTCTGACAGTGCAGCACTCCCTCAGTACTGACCCTTTGACAGTGCAGCGCTCCCTCAGTACTGACCCTCTGACAGTGCAGCACTCCCTCAGTGCTGACCCTCTGACAGTGCAGCACTCCCTCAGTACTGACCCTCTGACAGTGCAGCGCTCCCTCAGTACTGACCCTTTGACAGTGCAGTGCTCCCTCAGTACTGACCCTCTGACAGTGCAGCACTCCCTCAGTACTGACCCTCTGACAGTGCAGCACTCCCTCAGTATTGACCCTCTGACAGTGCAGCACTCCCTCAGTATTGACCCTCTGACAGTGCAGCACTCCCTCAGTACTGACCCTTTGACAGTGCAGTGCTCCCTCAGTACTGACCCTCTGACAGTGCAGTGCTCCCTCAGTACTGACCCTCTGACAGTGCAGCCCTCCCTCAGTACTGACCTTCTGACAGTGCAGCACTCCCTCAGTACTGACCCTCTGACAGTGCAGCCCTCCCTCAGTACTGACCCTCTGACAGTGCAGCACTCCCTCAGTACTGACCCTTTGACAGTGCAGTGCTCCCTCAGTACTGACCCTCTGACAGTGCAGCACTCCCTCAGTACTGACCCTCTGACAGTGCAGCATTCCCTCAGTACTGACCCTCTGACAGTGCAGCACTCCCTCAGTACTGACCCTCTGACAGTGCAGCACTCCCTCAGTACTGACCCTTTGACAGTACAGCACTCCCTCAGTACTGACCCTTTGACAGTACAGCACTCCTTCAATCCCGACACTGAGAGAATCAGCATCGATTACGGGGCTAGGTTGGGACTCAAACCCGTGACATTTCGACTCAGAGCTGCCAGGTTAAGAGAGGGATTAACCCAATGTGCCACGGTGTCTGAAAGCATTGACTACATCCAGGTGCAGGGGAGCACCCGTCCCGAAGTGAGTTAAGATTGAGCCCTGCACTGGTCAGTGCGCCTCGGAAAATCCCTTCGCTTGGTTGAACAGTGCTGGCCGCCATTCCCTCAGCCTCCCCAGGAGCTGACTCATGCCCCATCCCCGCTGCACTGTGGCAATGGAGAATGAAAGTTTCCGGCAAGCGCGCGACGGTCACCACCGCTCGATGGCTCATCAAAATCCGCACTAAAGTGAGTCACACTTTCAGAACTGCAGCAACAATGCTGAAGGAGTCACATGAGCCAGACCGGATACAGTTGCCAAAGGGAGCTCTGACTAATGTGCCATGAAACGATGAGATAGAATTTGTGTTAGTCTCAGAAACCTGAGATCAGCCCTTGGGTGAAGAAGTATTGTGTTCCTCATTTACAGAATGTGGCTTTCGCTGGTGACCCAGCACCACCCCCACCCCTAACAAAGCAAGGGCTGACAACCCACAGTTAAAGGGATTCTCCTATCTTTTTGACCAGTTGTCCCACAATACTGTTCTTTGTCTGGCCCTTTATTTCCTGGGACCACCCTTGCGTGAGACTCAACCTGGGAGTGCCCAGGATGGCAGCGATTCGAACGTGATAGTGAGGGGTTCAGCCAGCTGGGTGAGGATAACATTGGGGCTCAACAAGATCATTCTAATGTGGGTTAACCCCTCCCTTCTCCTCATCCCCTCTCATGTTGAAAGCCCCCTCCTCATCCCCTCTCATATTGAAAGGTATCACGCGTCCGGCTCCTCCTCCCTCCATCCATACCCCATCCCAGACCCCCATTTTAAATGACCATTTGTTTCCCAAAAAAACATTTATTTTAATTCATTCATGGAGAATCTGGACATCTCTGGCTGGACCAGCATTTATTTGGCCATCCCTAATTGACCTTGAACTGAGGGACTTGCTAGGCTATGTCAGACAGTTAAGAGTCAGCCCCATCGCTGTGGTCCGGAGTTGCACACAGACCAGGTCAGGACGGCAGATTTCATAGAATCATAGAATTTAAAGTGCAGAAGAAGGCCATTCAGCCCATCGGGTTTGCACCGGCCCTTGGAAAGAGCACACTAAGCCCTTTCCCTAAAGGACATTAGTGAATCAGGTGAGTTTTTAATGCCAATCAACAAGGGTTTTGTGGTCAGCATTAGACAAGTTTCACCATCTGCTGTGGTGGGATTCGAACCGTGGTGACTGCATCTCTGGATTTCTTGTCCAGTGCCAACACCACTGTAACATGGCCTGCACTAAAATGCATAACATGTATCAAAGTACACCATGAGACATTTCCACTCAGAAATTATAGAAAGCACAGTGAAATTGAATTTGTCTCCAGACAGTACGTTCCAGTTCTAAGTGCTCCAATAGAATTGTAATTTTTTTTGATATCTGCAATATTATGTTCCTGCCAGGAATGGTGTCGGAGGTCAAAACAGCTCAAAACAAATATTATAGAAAATGCAATAAAATTCATCTTCCTTCAGCATGTTCCTCTCTGGGGTGCCCCAAAACAATTTCAATCTTTTTGATATGAACGATGTACATTCCATGTTAGGCATACAGCCCTGGTTTTGGGGGGGGGGGGGGGGGGGGGAGCGGGGGTGCGATTTAGCTCAGTTCCTTGGAGAGCTGGTTCCTGATGCACAGCGATGCCAACAGGATGAGTTCAATTCCCATATCGGCTGAGGTGATTCATGAAGGACTCGGCTTCTCATCTTTTCCCCTCATCTGAGGTGTGGTGGTCCTCATATTAAATCGCCACCAGTCAGCCTCCCCCTCAAAGGGGAAAGCAGCCTATGGTCATCTGGGACTATGCGACTTTGCAGCCCAAGGGGATTTAGATTACACAGCGTCCAGACCCTTGGTGCCTTGTGGCTGTGAGTACTTAGACAGCAACCTTTGCTACCTGCCTCATAGTTCCTGCAAATTTTCCCCCTTCCGGTATTTATCCAATTGCCCCTTTTCAAAATTCTTATTGAATCTGTTTCCACGGCCCTTTCAGGCCACACCTTCCAGATCACAACTTGCTGTGTGAAAAAAAGCTCCTCGTTTCCCCAATCTGGTTCTTTTCCTGATGTCATGTGAGAGTACCTTTAAGAAATGGGTGTTTATAAATGGGTGTATATATAAATACCTGTAGTGAGAGTACCTTTAAGAAATGTATTACTACAGTGATGTCAGAGAGGGGGTAGAGATGGGCTGTCTGTCAGCTTTTTACTTTTGTTTTAGGCTGTTTGCTGCAGGGTGTGTTTCAGTTTCGTTTTCAGAGCTGGAGAGCTGCAGTCACAGCCAGCAGGTGTATTAGATCTCTCTCTGTAACCTAAAGACTGTAAATCGATCCTGGTGATTCAAAACTAATAACTGCTCTCAGTCGTGACTTTAACCTAATGTGCTTCTGTTAAAAGGTGTTTCTTTTGTTTTCTGGATGTTGTTTGGGAAGTTATTAAGGATTACTTAGTGTTGTATTCTTTGGGGGTTGTATTTGAATTGATGGTTGCTAAGATGGTCACTGTATGTTTTTAAAAGGTTAACTTGAGTTCATAGAATAAACATTGGGTGCAATTCTCCGCAAATGCGGAGAGTCGTGAAGGCTGCCGTGAAACTGGCCGTGTTTCATGGCAGCCTCCGCGCCCCCTCCTGGGACCCGATTCTCCTCCCTGGTCGGGGCTAGCAGCGGGGCCCCGTGAACCATGGCATCGCAGGCTTAGCGACCGTCGCTAAGCCCGCGCGCCAAGGGTCACGGCAGCTGACGCGCACGATGACGTCAGCCGCGCATGCGTGGATTGGACGGCTCCAACCCGCGCATGCGCGGATGACGTCATCACGCATATGCGTCAAACCCTTGCATGCGCGGGCCATCATGCCCCTCAGCCGCCCCACGGACTGATCCAGCGGGGCGGCGGAGGAACAAAGAGTGTGCGGGTTTCGGACCCGCTGCCCGTGATCGGTGGCCACCGATCGCGGGCCCATGCCACCCTTGGCGCGGCCGTGCCAATCGGTGCCATGGTTGTCGGGAACGGAACTTTGCGGCCGTTTTCACGAACGGTGAGAGCAGGTGTGTTTGCGTTCGTGAAAACGGCTGTAAAGGCCTGGGAACTCGGCCCATTGGCCTGGGGAGAATCGCTGTTCGCCGTAAAAAAACGGCGAGCAGCGATTCGTGTCGTGGGGCGGCCGTGGGGGGGGGAGAATAGCGGGAGGTCGGGAAAAATGTCGGGAAGGCCCTCCCGCTATTCTCCGACCCGTCGTGGGGGGCGGAGAATCGCGCCCATTGTTTTGCTTTAAAGAATACTTTTCATTTTCTGCTGTACCACAACTGTAGAGTGGGCCGTGTGCTCCCCATACCACAATCTATTAAAAGTTGTGGTCAGGTGAACTCCATGATATACTTTGGGGTTCTCTAAACCCTGGTCCATAACACTGATTCTCTTCAATCTGTCTCCCTCAGTTTATCCAGCCTCCTGTCAACTGGAAATACTTTCTCTTCATTTACTCTATCCAAATCCCCCTTCTCATAACTTTGAAAATCTTCGATTAAATCTCCGTCGTAATCTTCTCTGCTCCGAGGAGAACAATCCCAGCTTCTCCCAATCCCTCTCAATATTGACTGAGGGCTTTCACCAGTAGCGGTTCAGTGGGACCAGCTCTCTCCTTCAAGTCCTGAGGGTTGTGGATTCAGGTCCCACCACAAAGAACAAAATCCGGGCCTACACTCCCCAGTGGCCGTGTTGAAGGGAGGAGTGCTGCAGTGTCAGCAGTGCTGTCCCACAGGCATGCCCTCAAGCCGAGGCACTGTCTGCTCTCTCAGGTGAGCATAAGATATCCCTCAGACACAATATGGAGATGACCGGGGTGGGTGCGGGGTGGGGGGTGGAGTTGTGTCAATATCCATCCCTTGGTCAACATCTTCAATCGACCAACAATGGTGTTTATGGGATCTTTCTATGCACAAACTGATCACAAAATGACGGCACGGTGGAGCAGCAGTCATCACTGCTGCCTCACAGCACCAGGGACCCGGGTTCAATTCCGATCTCGGGTGACTGTGTGGAGTTTGCATGTTCTCCTCATGTCCGTGTGGGTTTCCTCTGGGTGCTCTGGTTTCCTCCCGCAGTCCAAAGATGTGTAGGTTAGGTGGATTGGCCATGATAAATCACCCCTTAGTGTTCAGGGATGTGCAAGATAGGTGGGGTTATGGGGTTATGGGGTTAGGGTGGGGTGGATGGCGGGGGTGGGGAGTGGACCTGAGTATAGTGCTCTTTCGTAGGGCTGGTGCACATATGATGGGCCAAGTGGCGTCATTCTGCATTGTCGTGAGTCTATGAATTTGCAACAGTGACTCTGCCAGAATTACATTAGCCGTGAAGCACATTGGGTTGCCCTGACTTGCTTCAGTTATCTAAATCTATTTCATATTCACTGTGCGCTTTTTAATTTCCCAAATCAGTAAAACTGACAAATGATTGAGTGGCGGTGCAGAGTTGTGATAGCGTTAACAATTACGTCACTACATTTGCTAATTATGAAGCATAAAAAGTATGAGACACGAGTTGAAATCGTACTGAGGCAGTCGTTGAGATTTAATTTCAATGAATCGATATATATGGAATTAAAAAGCCCCTGTCAGTAATGGTAATGGTAAAACTACCGGACTGTGGTTAGAAATCCCATCCGGTTCACTAATGTCCCTTTAGGGAAGTAAATCTGCCTGTCTAGCCTACAGGTGACCCGCACAGCAATGTGGTTGAGTCTCAACTGCCCCTCTGAAATGGCCAAGCACGGCAATTCTGAAAATTGAGCTGGAGCCCTGTCCTTAGTGGCCATATTTGGGGTGTCGGACTCGCTGGAGCTGCAGACAGGCATGGGGTGCCGGTGTGCTGGCCTTCGGCTTACTGATTACCCAGAGGCAAGTGCTGCCTGGGTGGAGGTCAGCTTCTCCACCCACTTCCTCAGTGTGACTGGGAGATCTGGTGGAGTTCCTATACCTCAAGAAAGTTAAGTACACCACGAGGGGAACAATTGAGGGTTTTACCAGAGATGGCAGCCATTTGTTGTGCATTTGAAAGAGCCGGTCACTATTAGTTGCTAAGGGAGAGGAGGGGGGAGGAGTTAGGTATTTGGACGGGGTTAGGTTAGGCCTTGGGGGGGGTTGAATGGGTGTCAGGGGTGTTTTACTCTGTTTTGTTGTTTTGCAATATATAAAATGGAAAAATTTCCGAGCAAGTTATATAGGAGGGTGCAATAAATTTGTGACAAGCAGATCATGTGACTGAAACAGTTAAGTAAAAGATTCATGCTATCACAGTGATATCTGAGTGAGAAGACTCTCGGTCTATTTCTCACGGCGCCTGCATTCTTGCATTCATCACAAAAACCCAGCATCTTCAATGAGATTTCTGTTTTTGTTCGTCAAGTTATATGGCAAACAATATAAAGCCATTGTCAGAAAACGGAAGTAATTTAAAGTAATCTATATTTGTATTTCTGGGAATCACAAAATGAGTGTAACATTAATTAAGTTTAATTTTGCGTTTCTGAAAAGAGAGAATTAAAACTCAAGTTAGCTTCATGTTGGACAATGGTGCCTGCATGTTGGTGGGTTTTGGCCCTTTAAAACGTTTCCTGTCTTGTGATTAAAGGGTTCATGACATGAAAGCAAACAGAGTTTGAAGAAAGGCTAAGTTGTTGCTTAGCAACCGGGGCCACCCTAGGTGAGAAAGAGCTTTTGAGTTTAGTTTTAAGCTCAACTCAGAAGGAACTGTACAGGAAAAAGGAACTGAATGGTGCTGATTCCCGCAAATAACAAAAAGAAGTTGAGAAACCAGGCAGAGGGCAGAAAGAGAATGTCTCAAGAAGACAGTTAAGTTAAAGGAACAAAGAACAAGAACTTGAACAAGGTCCCCTTGCAGAGAAAATTCTCCGATTTAAGAGACGGCTGCAAGAACCAGATTTAAAGTGGGAAGTCAGCTATCTGAGATAAATCAAAAGTTTGGTGACACCTTAATACAGCCTGTGAAGCAGTAGTGTCCTGTTGGTATGACTGGGCTGAGTGCCTGAGAGATTGTGTGGAAGCTTGAACATGCAGGGCAATCCAGGGCAGAGGAATTTCTGAAAGAAGAGTTGGAAATCCTGGATGGTGATTCTTAGTGACAGCATCCGAGAGAAAGTACTGCTTGGGAGAAAATTCTCCGGCATGTTTTTTTCAAGAGTGGAGTTCGTAAACACTTGTGTGGGAGCCAGAGTTCCAGTGAAACCTGTTGCCTCACAGTGTGAAAAGCACCTTGTGTAGAAATCCACAGATGGTGTACTGGGTGGAGTCGGACACATGGCTTCAGAGTGGGATGTGTCTGACGACATTCTGCCTGTCGGTTTAGATAGACTGTGTACTTACTGAGGACATTATAGTCTAAGATATATTTTACCATTGTGTTATCTTTACAAATCTGTGTAAATCTGAGAAAATATACACTGGGATTGTTGAAAATGGACTGAAAGATCCTGAAAGCAACTGAAGCAATCTGAAGTGCAGAGAGTAGAACGTTTTCATAGATTAAAGTCAAGCATTCAGAAGGTTAACCGAATGACTCATCAGTAAAGGTCAATTTATAGTCGTATGAAAGGCCTTAGTCACAGCGATTAATACAATAAATATGATCTTACCAGATTGCACTGGGAGGACTGTAGACACAAGGACTCTCTTCCTCGCTCCCTCCCCTTGGGGAGCTTGACTTCATATTGCTTTCCTGTGTTATTTTTAGTACAGCTACTGAAGGGAAGGCTTTGCATTTCTACCGCACCTTTCCACAAACTCAAGAGAGGCTGTAGAAATTCACAGACAACAAAATAAGTTTTCAGAAGTGTAGCTGCTGTTGTAATGTCGGTATCACAACAGCTGAGTTTCAAACAACAAGCTCGCACAGACAGCAAGGTCGCAGGGCCGGGTCTCCTAGGCTTGGGGCTATTGAGGCCCCTAAGTGGCCAATTTATGGCATTTTGATTGACTCAAAGGACCCAGCCGCAATTTTGCTTAATGCAGCGAGAGTTCCACGCCAAGCGGGTAACGTGGCAGGATGAAGTCAGAAAGGAGCTTGTTACCCCGACCCCGTGCGCGTCCGGCGTGCACATTTGGGGATGCCCCCTCTCAAAGATTGCACTTCCCCTTTTAGGTCACTGCCTGGTCTCCTTAATCCATCCTCCCCAACATCCCTCAACAGGGCCCACCAGCATAACCTGGTAAAATCAATCCCCCCATCACCCCAGTGAAACCGCCCCTGAACCATGCAAACCATTCCAGTGGCAATCTGCATTGCAACTGTTTGTAGACCCAGCCATGGCCACTCTTCCCAAGTGGCATGGTTGCGACTACATATGTGTGGGCTTCAGATTGGCTGGTACCACACTAAGGCAGGACATTCTGTCTTGAAGGGGCAGAAACTCAACATCCAGCCTTCCTCCAATAGTGCAGCACACCCTCAGTACTCACCATCAGTGCCAGCACGGTGGCGCAGTGGGTTAGCCCTGTTGCCTCACAGCGCCAAGGTCCCAGGTTTGATTATGGCTCTGGATCACTGTCCATGTGGAGTTTGCACATTCTCCACGTGTTTGCGTGGGTTTCGCCCCCACAACACAAAGATGTGCAGGCTAGGTGGATTGGCCATGCTAAATTGCACCTTATTGGAAAAAATGAATTGGGTACTCTAAATTTATTAAAAACAAAGTACTCACCATCGGATAGTGCAGCACTCCCTCAGTACTGACACACCGACAGTGCAGCACTGCCTCAGTACTTACCATCTGACAGCGCAGCACTCTCTCCGTGCTGACCCTCTGAAAGTGCAGAAGCCCTTCAGTCCTCATTCTTTGATGGTGCAGCACTCTCTCAGTCCTGATCATATGGCAGTGCAGCACTGCCTCAGCACTGACCCTATGACAGTTAGGCACTCCATCAGTACTGAGCCTCTGATAGTGGTTAACATGGCAAGATGAAGTCAGAAAGGAGCTTGTTACCCCGACCCCGTGCGCGTCCACCGACAGTGCAGCATTCTCTCCGCGCTGAGCTTCTGACAGTGCAGAGCTCTCTCAGTACTGACCCTCTGACAGTGCAGAACTCCCTCAGCACTGATCCTATGACAGTTAGGCGCACCATCAGTACTGAGCCTCTGATAATGCAGCACTCCCTCAATACTAACCCTCTGATAGTGCAGCACTCCCTTACTAACCCTCTGTCAATGCAGCATTTCCTCATTACTGACCATCTGATGGTGCAGCACTCCCTCAATGCCAACCCTCTGATAGTGCAACCCTCTGTCAGTGCAGCACTCACTCAGTACTGACCCTCTGACACTGCAGCATTCCCTCAGTACTGACCCATGACAGTGCAGTACTCCCTCAGTACTGAGCCATTGACAGTGCAGCATTCTCTTCGTACTGCCCCTCCGACAGTGCAGCTCTGGAGTCTACAACCCCTAAATCCATGGTCCTGAGGGTAATCTCTCATTCAGATCACATATTCGTGCCACATAAGTACCATGCAATGACCAGCTTCATCAAGGGCAGATCTAACCATTAGCCCTTGACATTCAATAACATTACCATCACTGAATCCCCCACTGTCAACATTCTGGGAGTGACCATTGACCAGAAACTGAACTGGACTAGCCATAGTAATACTGTGGCTACCAATGCTGATATTACAATGCCTAGACCAGACACCAACAGTGGCTAAGATACTGGACAGAAACCTCAATATTTTATTTAACTTGTAAGACTGTGAGGAAAAGTACTTTGCTCCAGGAGTGATTCCATGCACAAATAGGGATATGATATTTTAAGACAAACTTTATTACTAACACCGGATTAAAATAACTTTAACACCGAGGACCCGAGTTCAAACCCAGCCCTGGGTCACTGTCACTGTGTGGTTTGCACCTTTTCCCCATGTCTGCATGGGCCTCACCCCCACATCCCAAAGATGTGCAGGGTAGGTGGATAGGCCACACTAAATTGCCCCTTAATTGGAATTTATTTTTAATTTAAAAAATGAAATATCTTTAACAGCATAATGAAAAATAGCTTAAAATTATCCATTAAACAATGTTTAATAATAACATGAAACACTAACTCCAAACTGCTATCTCTTCTCCAATCAAACAGGATAGTTTTAAATACAATTAGCAGATTCAGGAAAATGTGCTGTAAGCAGAGGTCTTGGATAAACCACTTTGAGATGAAGAGATCCTTCATGAACCAGCTGCAGATTCTTGCCTGCCTCAACTTACTGTTTAAACTGCCAAGCTTGTCCACCATCTACAAGGCACAAGTCAGGAGTGTAATGGATTATTCTCCACTTGCCTGGATGAATGCAGCTCCAACGACACTCAAGATGCTCAACGCCAATCAGGACAAAGCAGCCCTGCTTGATTGGCACCACTTCCACAACAGTCACCCCCTTCACCACAGATGAACAGTGGCAGCCGTGCATACCATCTGCAAGATGCACTTCAGGATTCGCCAAGCATCCTGAGGCAACACCTTCCAAACCCATGGCCATTACCATCGAGAAGGACAAGAGCAGCAGATACCTGGAAACACCACAACCTGAAAAAATCCCCTCCAAGCCAATCACCTTCCTTACTTGGAAATATATCGGCTGTTCCTTCACTGTCGCTGGGTCAAAATCCTGGATCCCCCGAACTGCACTGTGGGTGTACCTACACCAAATGGACTGCAACAGTTCAAGAAGACAGCTCACCACCACCTTCTCAAGGATAATTAAGGATGGGCAACATAGCCAGCGATACCCACATCGCATGAATGAATTAAGAAATATGGAAATTCAGAATGACACGGTGGCACAGTGGTTAGCATTGCTGCCTGTGGCGCTGAGGATCCAGGTTCAATCCCGGCCCTGGATCACTGTCTGTGTGGAGTTTGCACATTCTTCCCACCTCTGCGTGGGATGCACCCCCACAACTCAAAGATGTGCAGGATAGGTGAATTGGCCATGATAAATTGCCCCTTAATTGGAAAAAAATAATTGGTTACTCTAAATTTAAAAAAATAAAGCAATTCAGGAGAAACATGGATTGACCCTGATATTTGATTCAGCACCATCCCACGTCAATTCTTTGGAAGAGCTCTGAGTGGGTTAAGAAACATTTTGAGAGAGTGTGCCTGAGGTGCTTTATGCATGGGAACTGAATCAGTAGCCGCCCATGTTTATTGAAAAGGGAAGCCCCATGTGTTTATAAAATCACATTTGATTATTTTGCAATATGGAGTAGATTACAACTTTGTAGTAATATAATCAGAGCCTAGTTTTAAAGCCGATTAAATTGGATATCCTAAATTAAAGAATTGGGCACTTTAAATTCAAACCACGGCCGGCTCCAGCAAGAAGCCTGCAGAATATCCGACTTGAATCCGAATATCTAAATATGCAGAACTCAGACAGGCAGCTGGGGCATGTCTGGAGCAGCCCCTGATAACCCATCAAGTAATTATCGCTCCTACTTGAGATGCATTGGCCTATTGTCCACAGTTCCTGACAACCCATCAAGCAATTATCGCTCCTCCCAGGGCGGGCTCAGGTGCCCTGTCACCAGGTCATCAACCAGACCATTGGGCACTGAGACCCTGCCTCCTGAGACTCCATTGGCCAAAGGCCAAGAGCAGATGGACAGGGAGGTGGGTGGTGACAAGGGGTTAAAAATAGGCATTGTGGGTGACTTCCGACCATGGAGGACTGGGTCGCACATTTGATAGCTCCCTCCTGAAATGGACTTTTGGACCCTTTCTCCCGACTTTTCTCGGACTTTAGGAGATAGATCGGTGTAGTGGATGATATTAAGAAGGATTCCCCCTCCAATGTATGGCTAATTAGACTAGATTGGCGGTGTGAAAAGACTCAGCCCTGATAGAGTGAAGCAGTCGGAGCTGGTAGCGCGGCGTAGCATGGTGGAGGGTCAGGACCAGAGAGCAGCAGCTCAGTGGTCTAAGGAGCAGAAGATGAAGTTCTTCAAGAACTGTTTTGCTGAGCTGAAAAAGGAAACACTGGACCCGATCAAGGTTGCGATCGACCAAGTGGTTTTGAATCAGGTGGCCCAAGGGAAAGTGATACAAGAAACTGAGCTGAAGTTGTCCAGCCAGGAGGACTATCTAACCGTGCTGGAGCATATGGTGGAGGTGTTGGATGAGCGCCACAAGAGAATGCAGGAGAAGTTGGAGGACCTGAAGAACAGGTCCAGAGGCAGAACTTAAGGATCATTGGCCTCCCTGAAGGAATTGAGGGGTCGAATGTGGGAGCATATGATGTGAGCATGCTGGAGACGCTGATGGGGCCCGGGGCATTTTCTTGGCCCCTGGAAGTGGACGGAGCGCATTGAGACCTCGCAAGGAAGCCTAAGGCGAATGATCCGCCGAGGGCCATGGTGGTGCATTTCCACCGTTTATCGGACAAAGAACTTGTCTTGCCGTGGGCCAAGAAGACGCGGAGCAGCAGATGGGAGAACAGCGAGGTGCGCATCAACCAACGGTAATTAACAAGAACTGTGGTTTTAATCAGCTAGAATGTGCCCACCAGTAGCTCCTCCCACACTGAGAGGCTGTCCCGGATCGATGGGTTATATACCTTCTCAGAGGGGCAGAGCTACAGGCGGAGCCAACAACAATATCAAGACAAGAACAGTAACAGTGAGTAAATAAAATAATATATACAACAGCCATACGTGGCTCACCACAACAATCGCCTTCCATCTCAACACAGCTCCGGAAAAGGCATTACAGTAAAGAATTAGTCCCTACCCCAGTCCACACAGTCGTAAAGAAAATTTTCAGGGAAGTGACCGACAACTCCAATCCCCCTCGTCGTAACATAGTCACGACAAGGGGAGTCTGGCGGGGGGTTCACAGGGAGATGTTTATTCAGCTTTACAGCGGCACATACATCGAGCCCGGTTACACTTTACTGTGTCCTTATTCCTTTCTCTTCGGCTGCTACAGAGGCAGAGCTGTTATACAAATGCTGGTTAATTCCCGATCCAATCAGGACAAGGGAACAATCATACCCAGCTGGATTAATCTCATGAATGTAGCATGTGGGATTTTACAGTGGGACAGTCACGGTAAGGGTGGCAGAGGACTTGTGGGATTTGAGGATCCCGGGATCGAAGCCCTCACGGATTTTCGGTCCTTCGCCTTCTCCAATTCCTTAGAGATATCAAAATGGATGGTGGTGTCGGTCCCGCAGCTTCTGCCCTTACGTTGCTGGTGGCAGCCTAGGCAGGCAGACACCCGAGAAGGCTGCAAGACAACGCAGGTTGGAGGCGGCAAGGGACCGCCACACATCCTGAAGACCCGGCTGCCCATCAAGCTGAGGAGGAACCCAGAGGGGCAGGCCAGCAACAGCTCCAGGTGCACAGGAATTTTTGCTTTTTCACCGAGATGACGGACAGCATGTGCCACAGGAGACTCCATCTCAGAAAATAGACAATGCGGCACCTGCATCATGTCCTCGCGGACCTGGTACCCTGTGGAGGAGGATGACACCCGCTCCCAGTGACTGTGAAGGTCATCGCAGCCCTGAACATTTATGCAATTGGCCCATTCTAGGGGCCTCACGGTAGCATGGTGGTTAGCATCAATGCTTCACAGCTCCAGGGTCCCAGGTTCGATTCCCGGCTGGGTCACTGTCGGTGTGGAGTCTGCACGTCCTCCCCGTGTGTGCGTGGGTTTCCTCCGGGTGCTCCGGTTTCCTCCCACAGTCCAAAGATGTGCGGGTTAGGTGGATTGGCCATGCTAAAATTGCCCGTAGTGTAAGGTTAATGGGGGGATTGTTGGGTTACGGGTATACGGGTTACGTGGGTTTAAGTAGGGTGAACATTGCTCGGCACAACATCGAGGGCCGAAGGGCCTGTTCTGTGCTGTACTGTTCTATGTTCTATGTTCTAGGGCTCGAACCTTTGCAACATTTCTCACGTTACAGCCCACAAGTGCATCTGAGAGGTCACGGATGCCCTGTCTGCCCCGGCATCAGACTTTATCACTTTCAACCTGGCCCCGGCCCACCAAGATGCTCGGCTGCAGGATTCTCCACCACCTCCGGGATGTGCAGGTCTAGGGGCAATAGATGTCATGCATGTTGCCTTGCACACATCAGGGCATCAGGGAGTGCCTTTTATAAACAGAAATGGGTACCACTCCCTGAATGTTCAACTCATGTGCAACTACCACCTCCAGATCATGCACGTGGGTGCACGCTATCCAGGGAGTGTGCACAACAGCTACAGCCTGGGAGATCGGAGATCCCCGGCATCTTCGAGGACCACCCCAGGATGACGAGTTGGCTCTTGGGGGACAAGGGGTACCCGCTGGGGACCTGGCTGGTGATGCCAGTGCGGAGGCTGGAGACCGAGGTGGAGACCTGATATAACGAGGCCCACGTTGCCCCCCATGATGTCATTGCCGTGCATCGGACTGCTTAAAATGCGGTTCTGAGGGCGGCAGTGTTTAGCACTGGGACTGCGGCACTGAGCACCTGGGTTCGAATCCTGGTCTTGGGTCACTTTCCATATAGAGTTTGTACATTCTCCCCACTTCTGCGTGGGTTTCACCCCCACAACCCAAAGATGTGCAGGGTAGGTGGATTGGCCATGCTACATTGTCCCTTAATTGGGAAAAAAAATAAAAATCGGGTACTCTAAATTTTAAACAAAATGCGGTTCTGATGCATGAACTGTTTGGTGTATCCTGCAGTACACTCCTGAGAGGGTCGCCCGCTTTGTGGTGTTCTGCAGTATCCTCCACAACCTGGCACAGCAGTGGGGTGACATGCTGGAGTTGGAGGTAGAGGAACATGCAGCTTGGTCTGAGGAGGAGGAACAGGGGGGGTTACAGTGAGCCCGGGGAGGAGGCAGAGGAGGACCAGAGGATGGAGGACAGGGGATTGGGAAGAATCCGGCATGACTGGAAGACCAGGAAGGCCCTCATCCTCACTAGATTCACATAGGACGAGGCTGTGTCCATCACCTCAACCTCTCTCCCTCAATTTCCTCCTTCCCCCGCCTCATTGCTCTCCTTTCCCCCTTGTCCCCTCCCGCCATTTCCCTCCTTACCCCCCCAAACCTACCCCCTTCCATCCCCTCCTCATCACACCTTCCCAATGCCCCCGACGCTCCCTGTTTCTCTCCTCCAAGGGTCTGCGTAACATCGCCCCAGGATGATGGTCCTGTGTTCGCACTGTCAGTGGGTCGCTATACAAGGCAGCAGAGTGACGATTACTCAGTGTAAGGAATGATCTATTGTTCCTCAGTTTCTGCTAAAGTCTGACTCCTGTCTTCCTGCCGACAGCACGCTCACACCCATCCTCTGAACTGGGTCTGCATCAGTGACTTTTGACCTTGGACCACTGTGCCCGAGAATGGGAGAGGTTGGTGGGCGGAGTGGAGAGCAACAGAAGGTAACAATAATAATCTTTATTAGTGTCACAAGTATAGAACATAGAGCATAGAAAAATACAGCACAGAACAGGCCCTTCGGCCAATGATGTTGTACCGAACTTTTATCCTCGATTAAGAACAAATTAATCTACACCTCATTATTCTACCGCAATCCATGTATCTATCCAATAGCTGCTTGAAGGTCCCTAATGTTTCCGACTCAACTACTTCCACAGGCAGTGCATTCCATGCCCCCACTACTCTCTGGGTAAAGAACCTACCTCTGACATCCCCCCTATATCTTCCATCATTCACCTTAAATTTATGTCCCCTTGTAATGGTTTGTTCCACCCGGGGGAAAAGTCTCTGACTGTCTACTCTATCTATTCCCCTGATCATCTTATAAACCTCCATCAAGAGGGTGGTTGGATCCAGGGTCGAGCCAGGCTGGGGGCTCACGATATTTGGGGTAGCAGTGGAGCCGGGAGTGCAGGAGGCGCAAGAGGCCAGCCGACGGAGGATCTTGCTCCAATGGAAGGATGCGAGGCCCTCAAGCGTGGAGGCCTGGATCAATGATATGGCGGGGTTCATCAAATTGGAGAGGGTGAAATTTGCCCTGAGGCGATCAGTACAGGGGTTCTTTAGGCGGTGGCAGCCTTTCCTTGACTTCCTCGCAGAACAGTAGGAAATAGGCTGGCAGCAGCAGCAGCCCCGGGGGGGGGGGGGGGGGGGGTGGAAGGAGGGAGGGGAGGGGGGGTTGTTTCGGTGGAGGGGAGAAATGTGTACATGTGTTTGTTGAATATGCCGGGTGCTAATCTATTTCTTCTTTTTCTTTTTGTAATTACTGGGGGGGGGGGGGGGGGGGGGGCGGTGTTTGGTTTTGGGGGGTTTTCTTTTTTTGGGTTTTTCTTCCCATTTTTGTTGTTAATACTGTTTTCTTGTTGATATTTTCTGTTTTTGATATTTTGTGAAAATCTCAATAAAAATTATTTAAAAAAAATAAATAAACCTCCATCAAGTTGCCCCTCATCCTTCTCCGTTCTAATGAGAAAAGGCCTAGCACCCGCAAACTTTCCTCGTAAGACCTACTCTCCATTCCAGGTAACATCCTGGTAAATCTCCTTTGCACCTTTTCCAAAGCTTCCACATCTCTCCTAAAATGAGGTGACCAGAACTGCACACAGTACTCCAAATGTGGCCTGACCAAGGTTTTGTACAGCTGCATCATTACCTCACGGCTCTTAAATTCAATCCTTCTGCTAATGAACGCTAGCACACCATAGGACTTCTTCACAGCTCTAACCACTTGAGTGGCAACTTTCAAAGATCTATGAACATAGACCACAAGGTCTCTCTGCTCCTCCACATTGCCAAGAACCCTACCGTTAACCCTATATTCCGCATTCATATTTGTCCTTCCAAAATGCACAATCTCACACTTTTCAGGGTTAAACTCCATCTGCCACTTCTCAGCCCAGCTCTGCATCCTATCTAAGTATTTTTTCAGCCAACAACAGCCCTTCTCACTATCCACAACTCCACCAATTTTTGTATTGTCTGCAAATCTACTGACCCACCCTTCAACTCCCTCTTCCAAGTCATTAATGAAAATCACAAACAGCAGAGGACCTGGAACTGATCCCTGTGGTACGCCACTGGTAACTGGGCTCCAGGCTGAATATTTGCCATCCACCACCACTCTCTGACTTCTATCAATTAGCCAATTCGTTATCCAACTGGCCAAATTTCCCACTATCCCATGCCTCCTTACTTTCTGCATAAGCCTACCATGGGGAACCTTATCAAATGCCTTACTAAAATCCATGTACACTACATCCACTGCTTAACCTTCATCCACATGCTTGGCCACCTCCTCAAGGAATTCAATAAGCCTTGTGAGGTAAGACCTACCCCTCACAAATCCGTGCTGAATATCCCTAATCAAGCAATGTCTTTCCAGATGCTCAGAAATCCTATCCCTCAGTACCCTTTCCATTACTTTGCCCACCACCGAAGTAAGACTAACTGGCCGGTAATTCCCAGGGTTATCTCTATTCCCTTTTTTGAATAGGGGCACGACATTCGCCACTTTCCAATCTCCTGGTACCACCCCTGTTGAAAGTGAGGATGAAAAGATCATTGACAACGGCTCTGCAATTTCATCTCTTGCTTCCCATTGAATCCTTGAATATATCCCGTCAGGTCCGGGGGACTTGTCTATCCTCAAGTTTTTCAAAATGCCCAACACATCTTCCTTCCTAACAAGTATCTCCATGAGCTTACCAGTCTATTTCACACTGTCCTCTCCAACAATATGGCCCCTCTCATTCGTAAATACTGAAGAAAAGTACTAGTTCAAGTCCTCTCCTATCACTTCAGACTCAATACACAATTAATACACAATCTCCCGCTACTGTCCTTGATCGGACCCACCCTCGCCCTTGTCATTCTCATATTTCTCACATATGTGTCAAAGGCCTTGGGGTTTTCCTTGATTCTACCCGCCAAAGATTTTTCATGCTCTCTCTAAGCTCTCCTAATCCCTTTCTTCAGTTCCATCCTGGCTATCTTGTACCCCTCCAGCGCCCTGTCTGAACCTTGTTTCCTCAGCCTTACATAAGTCTCCGATTTCCTCTTAACAAGTCATTCAACCTCTCTTGTCAACCATGGTTCCCTCACTCGACCATCTCTTCCCTGCCTGACAGGGACATATATCTCAAGGACATGTAGTGTCTGTTCCTTGAACAAGTTCCACATTTCAGTTGTGTCCTTCCCTGACAGCTGACAGTTCCCAACTTATGCTCTTCAGTTCTTGTCTGACAGCATTGTATTTACCCTTACCCCAATTATAAACCTTGCCCTGTTGCACACACCTATCCCTCTCCATTACTAAAGTGAAAGTCACAGAATTGTGGTCACTATCTCCAAAATGCTCTCCCACTAACAAATCTATCACTTGCCCGGTTTACATTGACACTGCAATGAAATTACTGTGAAAGTCCCCTAGTTGCCACATTCCGACGCCTGTTCGAGTACACTGAGGGATAATCCAGAAATGTCCAATCCACCTAATAAGCAGGTCTTTTGGGACTTGTGGGAGGAAACCAAAGCACCCGGAGGAAACCCACGCAGACATGGGGAGAACGTGCAGGCTACACACAGGCAGTGACCCAAGCCGGGAATAGAACTCGGGTCCCTGGCACTGTGAAGCAACAGTGCTAACCACTTTGCTGCCCGCACCGACATCCGCTGCCACTGCCTCCCAGGTGGCATTGCTGCTCAAGCTGCTGGTCCTCCCACCCCCTCGGGAACAGGATGGCCTGCCTCTGACTGGCAGCATTGAGAAACCTGGCCAGGTCGGCAACCCCAAAGAAAGTAGCAGGTCTGCGAGCTGCCATGCTTGTGTGTTGCTTGGGAGTGAGTGTCAAGGGAGCGTTTAAAAGCAGCTCCCTCTTGCTGGCAGTGAGTTGTGAGTCATGTGAATAAGATGGCAAGACAGTCAGTAATGGCGAGAAGCTCGTGGGGGCTAATTTTCAACACTAAGTGCCGTTGAATACGGGCCGTGATCTCCCCAACGCAGCCATCGGGAATCACCCCACCAAACGTGCCCAAAATGACACTTTTCCTGTTGAATCATGCCTACAGTCACACATACACCATCACACACATACACTCACTCACACAAAAACACACATGCACACACATGCACTCACACAGTCACACACTCACAATCACGCACAATCTGTCAGACATACATACACTCACATACTCACGCAAACTCTCACAAACACACATGGTCAGAAACATTCACATACAGGCACTCACGCACAAACACGCACACGCACACACGCAGACACGCTCACATACACACAAACACACTCACGCACACGCACATGCACTCACACATGCACATATGTGCACACACACACATGGACTCACCTCTGTCATGTGAGAGTACCTTTAAGAAATGAGTGTTTAGGGTGGCACGGTGGCACAGTGGTTAGCATTGCTGCCTACGGCGCTGAGGACCTGGGTTCAAATCCCTGCCCTGGGTCACTGTCCGTGTGGAGTTTGCACATTCTCCCCGTGTCTGCGTGGGTCTCACCCCCACAACCCAAAGATGTGCCGGTTAGGTGGATTGGCCACGCTAAATTGCCCCTTAATTGGAAAAATGATAATTGGGTACTCTAAATTTTAAAAAAAATGGGTGTTTATAAATGGGTGTGTATATAAATATCTGTAGTGAGAGTACCTTTAAGAAGTGGGTGTTTATTACTGCAGTGATGTCAGAGAGTGGGTAGAGCTGGGCTCTCTGTCAGCTTTTTATTTTTGTTTTAGGCTATTTGCTGCAGGGTGTGTTTTAGTTTCATTTTTAATGAAACTAAATACAGAAGTTGTATTTGAATTGATGGTTGCTTAGATCTTCACTGTATGTTTTGAAAAGGTTAACTTGAGTTCATAGGATAAACATTGTTTTGTTTTTTAAAATACTTTTAGATTTCTGCTGTCCCACACCTGTAGAGTGGGCCATGTACTCCCCATACCACAATCTATTAAGACTCCGCCAGACAGGGGGGACCTTCTACAAATAGGTAGAAAAGGCTGGCTACCTACTGGCTCAGCAGCTGAGAAAGCAGGCAGCCATGAGGGAAATAGCGCAGTTAAAGACAGCAGAGACAGACTAGAAATGGAACCAAAAAAGATCAACCAAGCATTTGAGAGGTTCTACCAAGGGCTGTTCACCTCCGAATCCCTCGATGATGATGCGGGGATGAAACAGTTCCTCGACAGATGGGATATGCCAGGTGTGAGGAAGGACAGACGGTGGGAGGCTGGAAGCACCAGTAGATCTGGGAGTAATCATGAAGGGCATCAGCTCCATGCAGGCGGGGAAGGCACCGGGACCCAATGGGTTCCCGGCGGACTTCTACAAAATATTTACACTGGTCCTGGTCCCACATTTAAGTGACATGTTTGCAGCCTCGCTGACGAGGGGCACCTTGCCTCCAATGCTAACACAGGCCACGATATCGCTGATACCCAACAAAGGCAAAGACCCGACGGAATGCGGATCGTATAGACCTATTTCACTGCTGAATGTACACGTGAAGATATTCACGAAGGTTCTGGCCAAGAGACTGTAGGACTGTGTACCAGAGGTTGTTGTAGAGGACCAGACAGGCTTTGTCAAGGGTTAGGCAGCTTACTGCGAACATCAGGCTTCTGATGAATGTAATAATGACACCCCCCCCAACCTGGGGAGAAAACACCAGAGGTGATTGTCTCCCTGGATGAAGAAAAGGCCTTCGACAGAGTCGAATGGAAATACCTCCTCGAGGCACTGGAACAGTTTGGGCTAGGAGCAGGATTCGTCGCCTATATGAAAATCCTGTACAACGCCCCCAAGGCAAGCGTTCAGACCAACTACAACAGCTCTGAACACTTCCAACTGCACAGAGGTGCATGGCAGGGATGCCCACTGTCTCGGCTCCTGTTTGCCCTAGCAATTGAACCCCTGGTGATCGCTCCGCAATACACGGAAAGCTGAAAGGGTATCCAAAGGGGAGGCCGAGAGCAGAGTCTCGCTCTGTGCGGATGACCTGCTACTCTATGTCTCGGAACCGCAGGAAGGCCTGAGAGCTGTCAAGCAGCTCCTGAAAGAGTTTGGAATCTTCTCAGGTTATAAAAATAACCTGGGCAAGAATGAGGCATTCCCAGGGAACCCAAACGGGGGAGGGACAGAGCTAGAGGGACTCCCATTCAAATTATCCCAAAACAAATTCCACGACCTGGGGATCCAAAAAGCCCGGGACTGGACATAGATCCATAAATGGAAACTGACCAGCCTGGCGGAGAAAGTTAAAAAGGATCTACAGAGATGGAACACATTCCTGCTCTTCCTGGCAGGGAGAGTGCAGATACTTAGATTAACGCACTGCCGAGATTCCTTTTCCTGTTCAGATCAATACCGATCTTCATGCATAAGGCCTTCTTCCACAACATAGACAAAATGACAATGCCATTTGTGTGTGTGTGTGTGTGGATGGGAGGGGGGGGGGGGGGGGGGGGGGGGGTAGCAAGAATCCAAGAATCCCCAAATCAACACTGCAGAGGAGAAATGATAGGGGCGGCCTGGCACTACCAAACTTACAATACTACCACTGGGCAGCAACGGCAGAGAGCATGAGGGGATGGATACACAAACCCACCATGGAATGGGTGCGGATGGAGGAGTCTTCCTGCAAGGGAACAACCCTCTGGTCCCTCACCAAGGCAGCACTCCCAACCCCCCGACCAAACACACATGCTGCCCAGTGATGGTGGCCACACTAAGGGCATGAAATCAAATGAGACAGCATTTTGGTCTGACTGAGATGTCCCCCATAGCTCCCATCTGCGGAAACCATAAGTTCCCACCAGTCAGACTCAACACCACTTTCAAAAAATGGAGACCAAACTGGGGGGATGCTAACACTCAGGGACTTTTACATGGGGGACAGACTGGCGACACTGGGCGAACTGACCTGGAACTACCGACAGGACAGGAACTTGAGACACCTCCAGGTAAAGCACTTCCTCCACAAAGAGACAGTAGGGTACCCCAGGGCCCCGGGAACCACATTGCTAGAGGACCTGATAAAAACAGACAGTGAGGAAGGGGGTAACTGCTGGAAAATCTATGGATAGCTACTAGAAAGGGCGAGACTGCCACTGGATGAAGCCAGGTGAAAATGAGGAGATGAACTAGGGAGAGAAGTAGGAGCGAAGCACTGAGCAGGGCCAACTCCACCTCCTCCTGCGCAAGGCTGAGCCTCATGCAGTTCAAGGTGGTGCTCAGAGCTCACCTGACCAGAACCTGAATTAACAGGTTCTTCCCAGAGGTGGAGGATAAATGTGAACGGTGCCAGAGAGGCCCGGCCAACCACACTCACGTGTTCTGGGCTTGTCCCAAACTAGTAGAGTTCTGGCCAGCCTTCTCTGAGACGATGTCCAAGGCTGTGGGAGTGGGGAGAGGGTGGAGCCGTGCCCAAGAGCAGCAAATTTCAGGGTAGCAGGGCAGCCAGAGCTACACATGGGGAAGAGGGCTGACGCCCTTGCTTTCGCTTCCCTAATCACACGCCAGAGAATCCTGCTCGGCTGGTGATTGGCAGCACCACCCACAGCTGCAGACTGGCTTGCAGACATGATGGAATTTCTCCATTTGGAGAAGATCAAATACACCATCCGAGGGTCAGAAGAAGACTTCCTCAAAGCACGGGGGCAGTTCGTCGGCCTGTTCCAAGACCTGATCGAAGCCAACAGCGACTAGGGACAAAGCGAGAGATGGGAGAAAACAGACAGGGGCACGCAACTCTAAGAGGAGGGGGGGGAGGAAGAGAGGAGGAAACTCAGGTGAACTCCAGGGAGAAGAATGGGGGGAGGTGGTAGAAGCACCCCCCGAACCCACAAGGCCGGCATCAGAAAATATAAAGCAAAGGGTGGGGGGGGGGAAAGGGGAGAATAGGAGCTCGGGGACAGAACACCCTGAAGAAAGAGGGGGATGCCAAGGAGGGGTGGGCTGGGAGAGGAGAAAAGGGGAGGAAACACCAAGAATGATTGTATGGATATAAAAACCGCACGTGCTGTAAATGTTGAGTGTAAAGTGTTACTGTGCATAATTGAAAATGCCAGTGAAAATAATCACAAAAAATAATCTGGGCCTTTGGCAAGCAGTTTGAGTTCAATGGTAGAAACAGGAAGGGAGTCACTGGTTCCTTGCCATTGTAAGCAGAATGCCACAGGGAGTTTGAGAGGTGTGTGTGTATTTACTGAGCTATGAACTAGCTGCATGTGCGTCCACTCTCCCATTGCTCTC